>NW_027187345.1:13229557-13258083 GCF_028583685.1 Petaurus breviceps papuanus
TCTCTCTCTCTCTCTCTCTCTCTCTCTCTCTCTCTCTCTCTCTCTCATATATATATAATGTTGTAATTCCCCAAGAGTATAAGCTCTTTGAGGGTAAAAGGATCTCACTTTGATTTTCATATTTCTAGTACCCAGCAAAATACTTAGCATATAAGAGCCATATAATAAGTATTCATTAATCAACTGATAGATTTCATAATGAATAAATCAATGTAAAATAGGTGTTTTTACTATTACATTTACCATAATTCTCTTCAAGTTAAATATGACTTCCTGAAATTTATTAAAAGATTCTACTTAGAACAAATCACAAATTATTATCATCTGTTCTAGGCAATCATGTAGAAGCAATGTCCCTAATTCCCTTGAAATTCTTTCTATTATTTTTATTCAGTGTTCTCCCCACTTTACTGCAGTATGCTCAATATTGTAATTAAAGAATTTTTCTCATGAGAGTTTTACTAGACACAGTTCTATGTCAGCTCCCTGGGGAGGAGGAGGTATGGTAATGTCTGGACAAAAGCTTGGGAACATTTAATAAGATTTAATGACCAAACATTTCTTGAATATCTCCTATGAGTGAGGAACTTGCTAAGCATTTGGTGAGCGGTAAAAATGCAGGTGTCCAGGTGCTTTCTCTTAAAGAAGGTCAAGGAATTAAATAGTACAGATGTTTTTTTTTAATTTCATCCATATAATCATAGAAGAATTGGCAGATAGTTTTAAAATGTATATAATCCTAGTGTGGGAAAGTTTATATAAATGTTTTTAGACCAAAATGGTGGATTAGAAGGAAACAATATAGTTTGCAGCTCCATCCAACTACTTAACAACCTGATTTCCAAACAATACAAAGCATCCTCTTAGACAAGTGGTAATTAGATCTAGAACACCTAGGGGATGAAAATGAAAGCCTTCAGCTGAAGAAGAAAAAAAAGCTTCACAGGTATAAAAAATGCCCTGAGGAAAGAAAGCAAAAATAAAAATGAAAGGCTCTGGAATCTAAAGTATCCAAGGGAAAAAAAAATACATATATATCTCAGCCAATTGCTGTTAGATAAGGAGGGGAAAAGAAAGAAGGGTTTGGGAAGTGAGTCTTAACTACTTGGAGAAGAGAGGTGCTCTCTTTTAATCATCTCACTTATCCTAGGTTACACTTCTCTGTATGACTCTAGTTTGAAGGTTATTCTCCTTGGTAGAGAAGATAAAAGCAAAATAGGAGCTAAATAATTTTTTCTTTATGATCTCTTATCATCCCTTCTACCAGAGCAATAAATGGCTATATCTCAGTTTAGTTCTTTGTCTATTGCCAATATAGCTAAATAAACCTTTATATGTGTTTGAATGTCTAACTTTTAATGTCAATTGAAAGTCTCAGCTCATTTGTGGCTTAGCCATTCTGTTATTCTTTTTGCAGGGTCATGCTACTCTCTTAAATTAAGTCACTCATCCATCTTCTTTCTCCCAAGGAAATGGCCCCAACTATGTCTATTCCACTAAAAGATGGAATTCTAGGATTTAATTGAGGATTAAAGAAAATGTAACTCCTTCCTCTCTTTTTTCATATGAAGGAAAGGGCTTTAACTAAGACCCATTACAGGAGATGAATAGTTTGAATTTTTGGTGTTAGTGGTGAAAGAGAAGGCACAAATTGAAATCCTAACCCCAGCAAAAGGAGTATCTTCCCTCAAGACATATTCCTGGTTCAAAGGAAATGTCCTCATCTTGATTTGATTCTCAGCATATAAGGAAGACTTAGAACTCAAGTCCACACTCCTTTAGCAATAAAAATAAATGAGAGAGAAGAAAATGGACAGAGGGAGGGGAGGAACTTTTATAACACCAGAGATGACTAAGATAAAAACCAAGAAGAGGAGAATAACTCAAAAGCACCTACAAACAAAACCTCAACAAAAACAAAAAAAGAATAAATGATGCAAGAGTTTTTAAAAGATATTTTTTTTAAAAAAGCTTAATAGATGAGTACAGAGCCTTACTCTGGCAACAAACTCCCCAATAATCAGAATCAGCTAAATAGAAATTAATGGCTTCAGGAGATAACCAGAATCCTTAAAATGAAGTCAAAAGAAAGAAAAATATAAGATATCTCTTATCAAAAACAGCTGACCTGGGAATAGATAAAGAGAATTAACTAAAGATTCATAGGATTACCTGAAATCCATGACCAATAAAGGAACCTGGATATTGTATTTCAAGAAATAATTGCCCAAAAAGAAAAATTACCCAGACATATTAGAACAAGAGGGCAATGTGTAAATAGAATGAATCTACCAATCCCCTCCTGAAAGAACTCCGAAATGAAAACTCAGAAATTTCATTATCAAAATCTAGGGTTTCCATACTAGAGGTTAAAAAAAACTGCACCAGGGCAGCCAGGTATCACAGTGAGTAAGAGCACCGACTCCAGTGTTGGGATGACCTGGAGATCTAATCCCGGGCTCAGACACTTAGCACCCACCCAGAAACACCTGACTGTGTAACCTTGAGCAAGTTACTTAACCCCAATTGCTTAGGGGCAGCCAGGTGGCTCAGCGAGTAAGAGCCCCTGCTCCAGTGTGGGGATAACCTGGATCAAATCCAGGCTCAGATACTCAGCACCACACCCAGAAATAACTGGCTGTGTAACCTTGAGCAAGTTACTTAAACCTGATTGCTTAAAAAAAAATAGTATATATGTATATATGATTTTAAACATTTAATTTAAAAACTTTGAATTCCAGATTCATTCCCTTCCTCCCTTGTCACCTACCCTAAGTGGGAAGATAAGCAGTTCAGTATAGATTGTACATGTGTAGCTAATGCAAAACATTAACATAGTAGATATATTGTAAAAGACTGACTATATTTCCCTCCCTCCTATCCCACCTCCCACTTGTTCTATTCTCTACTTTGATCCCATCCATTTTCAAAAGTGAGTGCTTCCAACTTCCCTCCCCTCCCCCCCAGCCTGCCCTCCCTTCCATCATCTCCCCTCTCATCCCCTTTCCCCTACTCTCCTGTAGGGTGAGATACCCTATTTAGTGTGTATTTCATTCCCTTCCTGAGCCAAATTCAGTGAGAATAAGGTTGACCCCATTCCCTTTTGCCTTCCTATTGTTCCCCTCCATTTTAACCCTTTACCCTTGCCTCTTCTTTATGAGATACTTTACCCAATTCTGTCTCTCTCCATCTCTTCTCATTGTATTCTCCCTCAACTCTTGATTTCCCCTTTTAAGTATCATCCCTTCCTATTACATTGGTCCTGTGCCCTCTATCTATATATACCTGTAAGCAAATATACACACATTCACACATTTATTCATACAGCCATATACCCTCCAATATAGACATATATATGTATATATATACATATATGTATGTATGTATGTATTTCTATTCCCTTCAACTTTTCATATTGAGAAAAGTTTCATCAGTTACAATTATCATTTTTCCATATAGAGTTGTAAATTGTTCAACTTTGATAAGTTCCTTACGATTTCTTTTCCCTGTTTACCTTCTCAAGCTTCTCTTGCTTCTTGTATCTGGATGTCAAATTTTCTATTCAACTCTGGTTTTTTCATTAAGAATGCTTGAAAGTCCTCTATTCCAATGAATGACCATATTTTCCCCTGAAACATGACACTTAGTGTTGCTGGGTAGGTGATTCTTGGTTTTAATCCCAACTCCTTTGACCTCTGGAATATACTATTCTAGGTCCTTTGATCCCTCGGTGTAGAAGCTGCCAGATTCTGGGTTACCCTGATTGTGTTTCCACAATATTAAAATTGTTTCTTCCTGGCTGCTTGTAATATTCTCTCTTTGATCTGGGAATTCTGGAAGCTGGCTACAATATTCCTAGGAGTTTTCTTTTGGGAATCTTTTTCAGGAGGTGATTGCTGGATTCTTTCCACCTCTATTTTGCCTTCTGGTTCTAAACATCAGGGCAGTTTTCCTTGAGAATTTCTTGGAAGATGATTTCTAGGTTCTTACTTTGATCATGGCTTTCAGGTAGTCCAATAATTTTTAAATTATCTCACCTGGATCTATTTTCCAGGTCAGTGGTTTTTCCCATGAGATATTTCACATTGCCTTCTATTCTTTCATTTGTTTGGATCTGTTTAACATCATCTTGATTTCTCTTAAAGTCATTAGCTTCCCTTTGCTCCAAATCTAAATGATTCTCCTCATTGAGCTTTTCAGATTCTTTTTCCATCTGGCAAATTTGGCTTTTCAAGGCATTCTTCTCTTCATTGCCTTTTTGAGCCTCTTTTGCCCATTGAGTTAGTCTATTTTTTTTAAAGCAATAGGGGTTAAGTAACTTGCTCAAGGTTACACGGCCAGTTATTATTTCTGGGTGTGGTGCTGAGTATCTAAGCCTGGATTTGATCCAGGTCATCCCGACACTGGAGCCAGTGCTCTTACTCGCTGAGCCACCTGGCTGCCCCTAAGCAATTAGGGTTAAGTAACTTGCTCAAGGTTACACGGCCAGGTGTTTCTGGGTGGGTGCTAAGTGTCTGAGCCCGGGATTCGATCTCCAGGTCATTCTGACACTGGAGCCAGTGCTCTTACTTGCTGTGCTACCTGGCCGCCCCTGAGTTAGTCTATTTTTAAGGTGTTATTTTCCTCAGTCAGGCTGTTGACTCTCATTTTGTAATTTTCTTGCATTTTTCTCATTTTTCTTCCCAATTTTTCCTCCACTTCTCTTATCTGCTTCTGGAGGTCCTCTATGGTCTGTAACCAGCTTGTATTTTCCTTTGAAGCTTTTGGTGCAGGAATTCTGACTTCACTGTCTTCCTCCTGTTCCATGCTTTGCTCTTTTTTGTCCCCAAAATAGGAGTCCAATGTTGGAATCTTCTGTCTGCTTTGTTTCCTTTGCCTGGTCATTTCGCCCCTCAGTCACTTGACCCCTGAGCTTTTTGCCACAGTAGGACTCTGCCACCAGACAGGGGAGTCCCAAATGCTGAGGTTTTCTCAGCTGCCAGAGGTATTAGATGGGTGCCCTCTCTGAGGTCTCCACACGCTCTGGAAATCTGGATACACACCCCAGGACCTCCACCCTAGACCACAATCCAGATCCAAGCAGGTTAAAGCAAGAGTGATTACCCCTCAGACTGGTGCTTGGTCCCCCTACACTCTGCAGGCCAGGAGCTGAAGCTGCCACGTGGCGCCTGCATGGCACCTCAGTGGCTTCTCGCCCTGGGGGCAAAAGCCACACACTCCCATCTACTGGGTCCCAAAGTCCAGACTGTACTAACCTCTCACTTTGTCCTATTCATCTATGTGTTGATGAATCTGGAAACTGCTACAGTTGCTGCTGATCTGTAGTCCCTCCAGCCAGAGGCTGGTCAGACCTGCCCTTGAGGCTGGGCTTGGCTCCCAGAGCATTGTGCTGGCCAATTCCTGCCGGGCTGTCCTCAGCGGGAGGTTAGCTTCTCTGTGTCATTTTGTGGGTTCTGCAGCTCCAAAGTTTGTTTAGAGTCCCCTTTTACATGGATTGGGGAAGGTGGAAGCTGGGGCAGCTGGGAGGTCCTGCTTCTACTCTGCCATCTTGACTTAATCCCCCATAATATAGAGCATTTTAAAAACTTCCTTTCAGAGAAAGAAATTGAACAAGTCATAAACAAACTTACAAAGAAAAAGTACTTCAGGGCCAAATGAATTCACAAGTGAAATATATCAAAAATTCAAAGATATATTAATCCCAATATTATATAAACTGCAAAAATGGCAAAAGAAAGGAACCTTACAAATTCCTTCAAAACACAAGCATCATCTGGATAAGTAAACTGAGGAAAGTTAGAACATAAACAGAAAACTATTACTCAATACCCCTAATGAATATTAATGTAAAGATTTTGAATAAAATATTAGTAACTAGGCTAAAATAACAGTAATAATAATAATAGTTAACATTTACATAGCACCTATAATGTATTAAGCACTTTATAAGTATTATGTCATTTGATCTTCACAAAAAAACAGGGGTATAGGTGCTTTTATTATCCCCATTTTATAGATGGACAAGCTAAGGCAAAAAAAGGTTAAGTGACTTGCCCAGGTCACACAGATAGTAAATAAATGACTGAGGCCAGATTCAAATTCAGATTTTCCTGACTTCAGGCCCAACATTCTATTCCCCACACCATCTAACTGCCTAAATATTTCACAAAGATTATATGCTAGGACCAGGTTGGATTTATACCAGGAATGAAGAATTGCTTTAATATTAGGAAAACTTTAGCCTTAACCATATTAATGACAGAATGGAAAAAAAAATAATTACATGCATTAGATGCAGAAAAAGGTTTTGACAAAATGTAGCATCCTACAAAGGAAGAGAATGGATTTTACATTTCACTTCTGGCATAAAACCTACTATTCTACAGCCATAGCATATGTCTGTATAGAAAGTGAAAAGTGGAAAAAGAAAAAGATGAACAAGTGGAATGAACAAAAATACTTTAGGAATGAAAGAGGTGAGGAAGATGGGTATGTCCTAGAGTAATGAGGGAGCCCATGTAGATGGGTTGGCATTTTTGCATTATCTTGAAGGAAGAGCAACATTTAGATAAGTAAAGAAGAACAGTGGCATATGAGGAGAGAGAACAGCATAGTGCAGGGAAGGAGATAGTAAGTATACTTTCTTGATTGGAGTAACAATGGGGGGGGGAGGAGTAATAGGAGATAAGGATGTAAGACTATTTGCATCTAGATTGTGAAGGTCCTTGAATGTTGAAGCAAAACATTTAGACCTGATCCTATAGACAATGGGGAGTCATTTAAGGTTTTTCAGTATGAAAATCACACAAGAAAAGAAGGATTTACAGAAGGAGATCTTGATTGTTGGATAAGTTTTAATCTTTCAACAACAACAACAAAGGATTTACAAAAAAATTGATATGCCCCCTTTGTGCAGAAGGGATGAGATAGGAGAGGGAAAGTATGACACCCAGACACAAATTGATCAATGCCTATACAAAAAAGTGGCAATGTCATCTTGAAATTCCCTTCAATTCTCTGCCCTATAATTGTCATATTAAGAAATCTGATTATTTAGTGAAACATTTTAAATTTTTCATAATATGTAGAACAAGGAAAATGAGTTAAATCCTGATTTTATCACTTATTACTTATGTGATTTATTGAACAAGTTGCTTAAACTTTCCTCATCTGTTAAATGGGGATGTCAATATTTTATTTATGTAGGTTTGTTATTGGGATAGCACACTATAAACCCAAAGTACTATATAAATGTGAGTTGTTTTTAGTCTACCAATTGTACCAAAATAGGAAGATAGCTAGCTGATGTACATTTTTTAAATTAATAAAACCACGCTATGTCTAACAAAAGTAAACAGCCCTCCTGATAGTTCCAAAATGGTAGCAAATTCATCTAGTTATTTCAGTTAATTGTAGCTAAGTGTGGAAATAATTTTCAGTAGTCTTTTCATAACAATTTGATTTGTATTAGCACAGTGAGATATCTAGCAACATGTACCTTCTGAAATGAAAGTCACTAATAGTTTCATATTGACTTCTTGATAAATATGATTCATGAAGTTCAATAGCAATATTAGCATTCATTAGGCTACAGGATAGAAACATTATAATAACAACAAACTCTTCTCAAAAATGTTCTTGGAATTGTCCTTGGTACCAGGGAAATAATTCTTCACAGATTTTGCAAGACAAGTAATATTCCCAATCCAAATAATAATGATGAAAACAACAACAATAGCTTGCATCTATATAGTCCCTACAATGTTCCAGGCAACTGTGCTGTGTGTTAACAATTTTTACCTCATTTGATCCTCAAAATATCCCTAGGAGGTAAGTGCTATTATCATCCCCATTTTAGAGTTGACAAAACTGAAATAAACAGAGGTTAAGTGACTTGCCCAAGGTCATGCATCTAGTATACATCTGAAGCTGAATTTGAACTCAGGTATTCCTGTCTTCAGGGCCAATGCTCTACCCACTGTAACATCTAGCTGCAAATCCAGTCCAATCCAATCCGATAAGGGTTTTTTAATCACCTGCTATGTGTGAATGACATTGTACTAGGTAATATGGATCCAGAAAAAAAAATGTCCCTTACTTCAAGACGGGGGTAAGAGAATGGAATACTACATGGAAACAGATCTACATGATAACTTAAAGAAGAAAGAGAGAGTATAGAAAAGACATTCTCCAGGAGATGGCACATGAACTGAACCTTAAAAGAAATTAAGGATTTTAAGAGTTGGAGACATGAAGTTAAATACATTCCAGGCATGGAGGACATAGCCTGTGCTAAGGAATGGTGGTAGGAGGCAGAGAGTCATGTTCAAGGAATGGTAGATAGACTAATTTGCTTTTAATGTAGGTTGCATAAAGGGGAGCAAAATGCAACAATAGGATGAAAACAAAGTCTGGAGTCAAATTGTGTACCTTAGGAATTTGCATTGTGCCCTCAAGACAATAGGGAGCTAACTGACTAAAGTAATACAGTTGAGTACAAAGGTACCCAAACCTCTTCACCTAGCATACATACTGGAGTCCTTCAGAATCACTAACTACCCCAGGGGAGAACCTACAGAGAATATTAGAAACTCATCAAACTTGGCAAAGGGCATATTTAAGGAAGCAGAAAGCTGGTGAGGGATCTATCAACAGTAAGAAAAGTCTGTCAATTAATTTAGGATCATTGGCAATCAGAGCTCAACTCTGCTTAGTCAAAGAACCTTTGTAGAGATGTCATTTATATGACACTTCATGATAGAAATGAAATGTTTTCCAGATATCTAAGAGAAATTAAATGCACTTAAATCAGAGCTTTCACTTGATAATGTCATAACATTGGTTTGAAGCTATAGAGAAACCTTATGGATCATGTAGTCCAGCTGCTATCCTTTATAGATGTGAAATCCAAGACTCAAAATAAATGACTTGCTTAATCATTCATTCATTCATTTGGCAAGCATTTGTGGTCACACAGGTAATAACTAGCAAAGCTAAAATTAAAACCCAGATCTGAATTCTCAATCTATCAGTGATTTTTAATGCTTTCTTTTATATTTTTTTTTTCTCAGTAGCTAATGAATGACAAGTCACTGAGAATAAATCAGCATGACTAGTTAACATGGCCCTGCTCTATAGAAATTTTAATACCAAACCACATTTAAAGACAAAACTCATATCTTGAAACCACATACATAAAAAAGTGGCCAAATCCATAATTTCACAACCCTTTGCTTTGCAAGCAGTCAATTCAATTTATGATGCTAATGAAAAAAGGTGTTCCACGAGAGAAAAATCAAAGTTTGCCAAAGGCCATGCACTTGGAATGATTTTCACTTTGGAGTGATGGAATGTCGTCACTCACCACAGAAACAAAACTTTCCATTCAGGATTATGATCGGAACATAGTGTTGGTGACATAGCACCAGAATGGTTCCTAATGCAGAAAATTAAAATTTAGCTGATTGAGGGTTAAAGGAGGCAGATTTGGGCTCAATAAAGATTCTCCTGGGGCAGCTAGGTGGCACAGTGGATAGAGTGCCAGGCATGGAATCAGGAAGACTCATCTTTCAGACATCAAATCCATCCCCAGACACTCACTGACTGTGTGACCCTGGGAAAGCCATTTTTAACCCTGTTTGCCTCAGTTTCCTCATCTGTAAAATGAGCTGGAGAAGGAAATGACAGACTACTCCAGTATCCTTGCCAAGAAAATCCCAAATGGGGTTACAGATAGTTGGATACAATTAAAATGACTGAGCAACAATAAAGATTCTTCTAACAGTGAGAGCTGACCTTTAAAAATGGGATAAACTTCCAAGAAGAGTAGAGAGCTTCCCATCATTCTGTCAGAGTATTCTAACAAAGGCTGGATTGGTCATCTTTCAGGAATGTGGTCGAAGAGATTTGTGCCTTGGAGAACAGGTTTGAACTAAGGTCCTTTCCAACTCTCAAGCGTTATCACTGTGTATCCTTCTACTAGTAATTTAAATGTAAAATAAAGTAAAGTAACCTTTTAAATTTTGGTTAGGGGAGAAGCACTGAGGCAGGGTTCTGAACCCAAGAGGGGGCTCATCTTGACTATACTTTTTGCTCATCAGACAGGTATTATGATAAATAGGAATTGAAATATACGCCTATTTTCAATCCACCATTTCAGGCTAAGGCCATCCGGATTCTACGTGTGCTACATTTTATAACCCCCAGGTTCTCAGCGGGTCTATTTAATTGCCTATTCCAGTTGGGTTTTGCTGACTGAATGGCCTGTACCACCTGGCTTTTACTGTATCTTCCCATTTCCCAGCTTTACTCCAAGTCTTCCAGTGAGTACAAAGAGATCAACAGTATTTCACAAATAAGAGATAGAATGAAGCACAGCGCTGATCCTACTATCATACATGATCTTATTGTAAAGAGGGGAGAACAGAGCAAACAAGGAATAACGTTTTAGATGTGATGCATACCACTGATCAGTCTAGGGCCACTGTCAAAGTCAGACCTGGGAAACAGGAGATGCAGAGGTGCTTAAGTCAGAGTCCAGAGTTCAAAACTAGGACCTGGGAAAGAAGTAGGAATGAGTATTGCCAGATAACACAAAAAGACTGATATGCAGCCAACAGTGATATAATGCTTTCTTTGAAGGAGAATACAGGCCCCTGGAAGGTGTGAGACAAAAAGTGACAATGGGACGGGCGGCTGGGCCTTGGGTGTGAGCACAGCCAGGAACAGAGTCCCAGAGACTTTGCTTGTGATTTGGGAGATTGCACCGCCTCTGTCTGACATATGTGTGTTGATGTTCACAGGGAACACTTTCTCAGATGTGCCTGTTGTCAGAGACAAAGGTGCTAAGTGCTTTGAAGTTCAGAATCCTTCCATATAGGTACAAGAGTTTTGCCAAGCATTTACATTTATGAGTAATGAGGAAGGGGAAAGCAATGTGATAGAGCTGCAATTTTATCTCTTCTTCCCAAAGGGAACTTGGCAAAGGATGGATTTTGCCAAATGTACACATGTTCAATTCAGATAATGATGCATATACAGCTGCAGAGTAAATCTTAAGGGGGAAGGAGGGCAAGGATGAAATGGTGTAATTTCTTGCAATCAAGGGCAATTCTGAAAAGGAAAACTTACATCCACCTGTAGTTTGGAAATTCTGCTTAAGAGGACTCGGAAATAAGTCTCATGGAAGAAATAAAAGAGCTTTGAAAGAAAAACACTGAAAGCAATCAAGCTTGTTTTTTTTTTCTCCTAGATTAATAATAAAATAAGCCCTCCTGCCCAGGCAAATATAAAACCCTAAACCCTGCAAAATCATAAGGTTTCAAATGCAAAAGTGGGGGAAATCAGCCCTAGGTGAAGTTGCAGCTAGTTTTCAAGCAACAGGGTGAGATTGACAAATACAAAGTGGAAAATGGACTCTCAGGGGTACTCATAATCATCAGAACCATAACTAGCATGGGATAAATGGGCCTTTGCTCCAGGGTGTTACTATTCTGGGGGCTGATTTCCTTCCCAGGGCCTTGTGGGCAACTGCCATCCCCACAGCTTGCTTCACAGTCCTCTGCTGGCCCACACAGCCCACTGCACAGCACAAATAGCCTTGAACTGTTATGCCCAGAGTTCCATTGACATTGATCCTCTTTCCCACAGCAAAACCTCCCCCATCCCCACCCCAGCACCATGGGGAATAGAGCTAATCTTCCTGGAGTATGGGCTGCCCCCATTCCCAATGCAAATGGAACCACTGTTGGACTGTACTCTATGCTATTGTTATTACTCCCCCAGCCCCCCCTTTCTCTCCCCAAACATCAAATTTCCATCAGGCACAAGAATTCTTAGTTACAACCCTGCCAAACAGCTTCCTTAATAGCAGATAAACAATAGAGAACCTCTCCTGCTTTGCTCTGATAGCCCACCTACCGCACTTCTTGATTCAGGGGTGAAATCGCTTAGGGAAGCTTTCCCAGCTCTCTCAGGCAGAAATGATTCCCCATTCTCAAATGCCCTGCCCCCTTTTTGACAGCTCCTCCTCTCACTTTCATGAAATCTATTCTTTTATACTTCCCCCCAACTCTTTTTTCCTCTTCTTTTGCAAGAGGTGTCTGCTCACTCTTTTCTTTAATCATGTGTTTATTTTCTGCTTTGGTTTAAAGTCAGCTTTAACTTACAGCTGATTGTGGATTACTAGTTAACTAGGATGCTTCCTTTTCCTCCTCTTCTCCTCTACCAACATGGTTGTTCTTTAGTTCAGTTGTGTCCAACTCCTTGTGATGACCCCATGGACCATAGCATGTCATTACTGTCCACTGGGTTTTCTTGGCAAAGATACTGGAGTGATTTGCCATTTCCTTCTCTAGTGGATTAAGTCAAATAGAGGTTAAGCAGCTTGCAGAGGATTGCACAACTCTGCCATTGGGCTTAGATCATTTACTACTTCTTAGAAGTCCTCCCAGAGGGTAAGGAAAGGAAGGGAGAGAAGACAAACCCAGAAATGAAATAGCTAGAGATTTTTTTCCACCAAAGGAAAAAATCATTGGAGAGGGAAAGGGGTGCTTAGTCTTACAGAGGAAAGTTAGGAAGAGGTGGCAGTAGTTCAGAGGATGATGACAGAGGAAGACACAGAAGCATGAATGGAGGACAGTTTAATCCTTGGTGCAATCACATGAGGAGAGTGAATGGTCCATCCCCACCACCACATACACTGTCTTCTGCCTGACACACAACCATTTTCCCTTACCTCTCCTAGGTGCTCACCACCTTCCCAGCCCCCAGAGAGGATTTAGGATAGCAGCATAATATGGCAATAAGACAAATGGATTGAGACCTCTGAACCACTGTGGGAAGTGCACTTCTACCCCCCAAAAAAGTCTGGTAGGCTAGAACAAAAGATTGACTGCCCCGTCCTAGTTACAGCTCTCCAAAGACCTCATTGGCCATAGTTACTAGTTAGTACTGGCTCTAGTAAGTAAGCAGTGCAATGGGTAAAGAAAGCTTAAACTCCAGGCTATAAGGATATTTTGATTTGACCTTTGTACTTCAACTTTCCTGCTTAAGTGCATCCTGCAGGTATATGCTCATAACAAGAACGTATAAACACCTTTCTCTTGTCTCCTACCTTCTCCTATGCGACAAGTTTGCTTTTGATCTGTAATATTGCTCAAATATTGTGACAATGAAAAGAGACACAATTTTGTTAGAGAATCAGAGTTACTATGAAGATTTTGTTATCCAATGCAAACACTTCATTTCTTCCTATGACTCTTTGGAGGGAATTTTTTTCTTTCTTTTTTTTTAACAAGTGACAAGTTTTGTGTGAACATTTAAAGTTCCCTCTCCTCTCCCTGAACTCATTCTCTATTCACTGTAATCTCTTGCCAAAATGCATTTGCTATCCATGTGCATGACAGGTCTATTTGTGTACACTAGGTGTTCATTATAAATTAGCCTTAGTTAATAGGCAATGAGAACTGTGTTATTCATTGCTTAGCTTAGGTGCCCATCAGCAGATGTTTTGCTATTACCTGTAAATTTCACTTGCCTACAGATCTGACTTGCTGTCCATTGGAAGGGGGGGAAATGATTTGTTACCACTGGTATTGTCATTAACTCAGGATGATCTTTAGTACCATCTTAAATGAGAATTTTACTTTCAAATATAGCCCTCTAAGTGTTCAAGAGTGAAATTTGCTTCAGCTCACATGTCCAGCAGATATGTTTTACTGGTTCCTTATAAAACTGAAAGATGGTATTTTAAAGGAACAGTTCAATGAAGGGAGAAAAACAGTGAACCTTTGAAAACCCAATAAACATCATTTACAAGAAAAAAGCAATTTCAATGCAACCTAAGTTCATGACATTCTGATGCTACAGTACTCTTTTTCTGTCAAAAAATAAAGCTACTAAAGGACCTCAGAAACCTCTGGAACAGAAAAAAAATTTTAATTTTAGGTCTTAAAATATGGTGTCAGTAAAGGAACTCTGTCAATAAATATCACTCAATTGTACCTATATTCTGTATTTATTTGCTCTTAAGAATCCGAGATAAGATCAGCTTTGTACATGAAAGAAAATGGCATCTTTTCCTTCTGCTTTTAAAATGGATACTTCTGTAAGCATTACTCCACAATCTGAGACTCAACTAGAATGTTTCTGCCTCATCTATCACTAATGGAAATAAATTAAAACTCAGCTGGAAAATGAGGTGCCTGGTTGAAAAACAGAAGCAGCAGCAGCAGCCTGAAACAATCCATAGTGATGGATCTGAATGACCCTTGCTTGCTTAAAAAGTGAAAATAGACTATCTTGGTAAATTCAGTATAATTCAGACAAAAATATAGAGATAGAAAATGTAAATGATACGTCATTTCTAGAGAGAGAAAACGATTCACTAGTTTAGCTGGGAAAGGATCAAAAAGCCTGGAGGGTTTGAGTTCTTGTGTGATGACAAGCAGGTCACAAGAACCTCCTTTCCCTTCAACTTATATATGTCAAAGATGAAGACAATTATATTCTACCCGAGCTGTGATCAGGGATTGCTAGACAAAATAATTGTGAAATCCTTGAAAATATGAATAAAAAATATTCTAAATGAAAGTAGAGCATTGAGTAGGGTGATAGAGATGCCTTAGATACAGAAGTATTCATTGTACTTTGCTTTCATACCCAAACACATGAAAGCTGGAGACCTGCATATGCATTTTTTTTAAATGTGAATGAGCCTGGTAATTGTTTAGTTGATTGTTAAATTCAGTTTTACATGCACTTATTAAAAACCTATAAGGTTTAGAGATAGGAGGTCTGGGTTGAAATGTCAACTTGACCACTTATTGAACCACCTGTGTGACCTTAGAGAAGTCATTGCATTTCTCCAAGCTTCTGTCTCTTCCTCTGCAAAATGAGGAGGGTAATCAACTTCCAAGGTCACTTCTAGTTCTCAACTTGTAATTCTCTTCTATGTGCCAGACACTGAGCAAAATGCTATAGAAACGAAGGCAAAATAGTTCTTGATTTTTTGAAACTTAAGTTCTACTGGGAAAGAAACAACATGTACACATGTAAGTAAATATTTTTTTAAATTGTTTTTAAGCAAGTACAAATATAAAGTAATATAGGTGATAGAAAGCACTAGAAGTTGGGGTGGGGTCAGAAAAGTCTCTGAGCAAGAGGTGGGTATTGAGTGTAGCTTTAAAGGAAATTAGAGATTCTAAGACACAGACATGTGGACGGAGGTCATTCCAGACATTGGGGAGAGTACATACAAAGGCATAGTTTCTCTATGAAATGGAATGGCTTATAGGAGGAATGGCAAGCTGGCCAATCTTACTAGAGGAAAAAGTGTGTCGAGGAGAGTTATGTTTAATAAGATTTGAAATAGAGGCTGAAGTCAGACTGTGAAGAGCTTTAAACGCTAAACGGAGGAGATTGTATTTTATCCTAGGAGAAATAGGGAGCCAATGCAGCTTCTTGAGAAGGGGAGTAATATGGCCAGATCTCTGCTTTACCAAGTGACAAAAGAATGAGTCATTGTGCTTATTGGTCACACACTAAAAGTAAGCCCTCATAAACAGAATTTACAGAAAGCAGCCCCACTACATAGCTATGAACTTAACATCTTTTTGCAGCCATCTTTTTTAGTCACACCTTGGCTCTGAACTATATTATTTAAGCCTGAGATGAAAGACAATCAAGCCAATAAATGCAAAAACATATACAACAACCGTTTCTAAGCAAATTTCAGACAAGACTAGCAGAGAAAAAAGATTTCTCTTGAATAATGGAAACTGAGAAAGGAGAAAAAACTAATTTGCTTTGGCTTTTACTCAATAATTTACCAAGTTGGGCCCATCCAAAAATCATTAGAACCAGACTTAAAAATCACATGAAGAATCAGAAATTGAATGCAAGGACCTTAGAGAGATGAGGCATGTGGAAAATATAGAATACAAGTTCTCCAGAAAGTGAGAGACATAAATACAGCAACAACAAACATTTAATCAGATCCTGTGGGAAAGAAGATGTAAGTAGATTTGTCCAAAGTGTTTTTAGAACATGGAGCACCAAAGGAGAGTAAAATGAATCTGAGTTTTCAAATAGAAAAAAAAAATGACTCATCCTACTACTTTAATGTGCTGTGAGCTGTCAGAGAAATTCACCGCAGGATTAAACATCAGACTGTGGTATGGCACCATGTCAGCATTGTAAAATCACATACTGGAACAATCACCTAATGATCAAACCCTGAGGGCCTAACACCTATGCACTTCCTTTCTTGCTGTTCCATCTGCAGAATGACATCCAGGTTCAAGGTCAAATAATGAGGGCTTTGAGATCAAGGGGAAAAAAATTAAGGTTGCTGTGTCAATATGGGACTATTGGACTACCAAATTGACTGTTCTTAGAGTACTGACTGATCTGTTGGTAACACTGCTCCAGGAAATATTTGAGAGTTTATTTGGACTCTCTTTCTTAGTAATTCTCAGGTTTCTGAGCTTTGGACCAATAGAGCAATATAATGGGCCATATCTCATGCAATAAAACAGACAATTCTCCTAGAGGAATATGGAGTTGTTTAATGAGAACTAGAAAACTCATGGACTTCTGTGGAAATATCTGGCATGATATAAATGTTTAATTTTATCAAAAAATTACTTCAATGAATTTCAAACAAAATTTTTCACAATAACCTATAGATGCAGACCTATATATAAGCATTCCTGCAAAGAGGATGAAATTAGATTACAAATTTGTTCCTCTCTTAGGGATCTATTAGGTTTACTCAACATGAGACCATAAGGCCTATCAGTTCCAGATCCAAACCATGAGAATATGAAGAGGAAAATTAGGAAGAACAGGAAGAAGAAAAGAGAAGAGAAGATGAAGATATATCCTGAGTGATCATGGTTGAGGGTAAGGTAAAGAGAGAGAGAGAAGAGACAGAGACATAGACAGAGAGAGAGAGAGAGAGCACAAAATAATGAACTAGTCTCGGCACTACTTCTGGACTAGTTAGGTCACATGAAAAAGTCTTAACAAGAATTATCTTGTCCCTTGCTGAGGTCTTGATGACCTTTTCCTAAGTCCACTCTTAGAACTGAAGGTAAAATTGAATCTTCTACATTTCAACAGTATGTCAGATTTAGTGGTCATTGGCTCCATTTTGGGGTTGCTAAGGTGCTACCCTTTCTTAAGAGATAGGTCAGTTTCAGATCAAGATTATTGAAATTATGAAACAATAGAAAGCCAAACAACCCCTCTACCCAAACATATGAACCATTGGTGTTGGTCTTTCCTGAGACCTGTTTTGACAGGACCTGTTTATCATGGTGGTGATGGTGTGTGTATATGTGTGTGTGTGTAAATATGTGTATTTGTTATATACACATGCTTACTCAGGGGAAGGGAGATTTTTTTTATATCCTCATTCCAAATATTCTAGTTAGCTTGATGATAATGAGGTGTTGGTAGAGACATAATATTAAGTAGCTCTTCACAGATAAATGAATAAAAATAACTTGCTTGACTTTTTTTTACACTGAGCTAACCACTTGTTTCCCTAAATTTTTAAAACAGCTGGTGTTTTTGGCATCATGGAGACATTGCCACAGTTTTTCCTGGAAAAGTATAGAGCACTATAACATTTAATTTAGCTTTTAAAACAATCACACAGACTTTGTCTTCCAATAACCATGGGTGACTGATTTTAAGGGAATTAGTGCAGACTAATGAGCTAACCCAAAGTTTCAGTAGTCATCTGCTTCCTCCAACTTACTCCTGACATCAAGTTCCTTTGTAAATTCTGGGAAAATTATTTATTTTAAGGAAAACTCTAGGGGGTGGCTAGGTGGTACAGTGAATAGAGCCCTGGCCCTGGAGTCAGGAGGACCTGAATTCAAACACTAGCCATGTGACCTTGGGCAAGTCACTTAACCCCAATTGCCCTGCCCTGCCCTCCCTCCTCCAAAAAGCAAAAAACAAAACAAAACAAAACACCAAAAAACTGTGATCTGAAAAATCAGAATATCCTGGTCCTGTCTAATCCCTGGGTAAAGAATTGTCTGATTCTATAAGGGATATGATGGATGCCTACATCTCTGGATGTAGACCACTGTCATACTCAGAAGGGACTAATAGAAGCTAGGTTGACTCCTAGGCCTCGCCATTCCTCATTGGCTATCGCCATACTCTAACAGCAACAAAGAGCTTCAACCTCTGTGATTGTTTAAGGATCTTCTGGGAATTTTAAGGATTTTATATCTGCCCCAATTTTTCTCAGAAATAAATTCCTCCTAGCCTTTCTTCCTATCTCCCCCATTCCTAATCTAGTGACCATGGGTTTTTTCTGTCCTGTGCCATTTGGTTGAGTACACACACCCTTGTAATGCACCTCTCCCTCCATAATACTGTGACTGACTCTAGGAATTTATTCTAGGTTGACATTGACGCTAACTACTGCCTGGGCTGAGAGGTTGCCACATCTGGGGCTGAAGGTAGAGATGCCCAAGGGCCAACTAGACAGGTGGGTGCTTCAGCGTCGTCATCAATGACCTAGAACCAGAGAATTTCCTGGTCTTTTTAAGTCATTTCACTCCTATATCCCACTTATTTAAATGTAGTAATCCAGCAACTAGAGGTGGCTAGGTGACTCAGTGGATAGAATACTGGGTCTGGGTCTAGAGTCAGGAAGACCTCAGCTCAAATCCTGCCTCAACCACTCACTAGCTGTGTGACATTGGACAAGTCACTTAACCTCTGCCTTAGTCCACGAGAGAAGGAAATGGCAAACCACTCTAGTATCTTTTCCAAGAAAAACTAAACAACAACAAGTCTCGTGACTGCCAGAAAGTGACATCATGTGTCTTTAGGATCTGTCACTTCCTCCTCAAGAGAATTCCTGAACCTCCGAGAAGGTCTTTCAGTTATCTTTGGGAAAAGAAAGTAAAGTGACTAATTAGAGAAGCAATCATTTCCTATACAAGGGCTAACAACTTTATATTCAGCACTGTAAAAACTCATGGAGAGTTACTCATTGTAGACTTACAACAATATGACTCCTCCCTGAAGGTTAGAAAATTAGACTAAAAATGTCAGAAGCACCAATAAGCATGTCTATCATCTACATATTTGACATTCTTAAAGGGGAAAAATACCTCTAACAGAGGAGAAATACTAAAGAAGTAAATTCAATTCAGCAAGCATTTGTTACATGCCAACTATGTGCAAGACAGGACAGCTAGGTGATACAGTAGATAGAATGCTGTGCCTAGAACCAGGAAGACTCATCTTCATGAGTTCAATTCTGGCCTCAGACACTAGCTGTGTGACCCTGAGCAAGTCGCTTAACCTTGTTTGCCTTAGTTTTCTCATATACAAAACGAGCTGGAGAAGGAAATGGCTAATCACTCCAGTATCTTTGCCAAGAAAACTCCAAATGGAATCATGAAGAGTCAGACATGACTGAAAAACAACTGAACAACAATGTACAAGGTTTGGTGGGAGCGAGCACACAAGAACAAAAAAAGAGGATCCCTGTCCTTGAGTAGTTTATGTTCTACTTGGGGGATACATGTACACAGAAATGCAAATGCAAATTATATGCAAAGTGATCAAAAGAAATTTCTAGAGAAGGAGAGCACTGACAACCATGGTCATCAGGAAAAGTTTCATATAGTAGGTTGTATCTGCACTGAGAATTCTAAGAGGCACATGAGAAGACAAAGATACATTCCATACACCTGTACAAAAGCATGGAGTCAGGAGATAGAATGGTATATATGGGGAACAACTAGAAGTTTCCAGTGTGACTGGAATAGATAATGCATAAAGAAGAATATGAAATAAGACTGGAAAAAATAGGAGGGAGCCAGATTTTGAAAGTGTGAAAAATCAGATTGAAGATTTTGTATTTTATCCTAAAAAACAACAGAGAGTTATTAAATAATTTTTATTAAAGTAATGGCATAATCAGATTTCTGTTTTATGAATATCAGTTTGGCAACTATGCAGAGAATGTGATTGGGGAGGGGGGAGACTGGAATTGAGGGACCGAATAAGAAATTATTACCATAGTAAGAGATGATGAAAGATTGAACTAAGGATAAACAATGTGAATGAAGATAAAGGGGCAGATGTGGAAATAGAATCGTCAAGTATCATAGAGATGATCTACTGGTAGGATACACTTTGTATATCCCTTGATCATATGCCATTTGTTATTCTGGACGTTCAGATGCATATTAAGAATTGCACATGGTTTTAAAGACATTAGACATTTTAGAAATATATATTTGTTGGTCTTTCGTGCAGAGTGTATCATTTTTGGATTTCATAGGATTGACAAGTTTAATCAATGGAATTAACAAATTTTCAGAAACCTCAAATCTGAGAGGGCTAGCTGGATGATAGATTTAGGATTCTAAAATATCTCAGCACACTGGAACATTGGGTTATACATTGTGATATTTAATCAAGAAAAACATAAAGTCCTGCTCTTGTAATTCAAAAACTCAACCTCATAAATACAAGATGGGAGAAACATGGCAGACAGAGTTTGAATTTTTTTTCTGGTAGTTTTAGTGGACTATAAGATCAGTCAGTAACACACTATAACAGTTGATAATAATAGCTAAAATTACAAAGGGATTCAAGTGCTACAAATGCTTCACATGCATTATTTTGTCTCATTTTATCCTTACAAAAACCCTTTCAGGTAAATGCTACAGGTATCATTATCTACATTTTATAAATGAGGGACTAAGGCTCATAGAAATTAAATGGTTTGCCCATGTTCACATAAATGGTCAGTGTCAGAGTGAGGATGCCAGCCCAGTACCACCCAGGTTTTGCTCTCTCGTCATTGTCAAAAATACTCACATGGGCTTAGGCTGTACAGGAGAGCTATACTACTCAGAATGAGGAATTAGGAAGGCTATTGATAAACCAGAGAGCATCCAGAAGAAAGTGGATGGATAGAAAAGGGACCTGGGATCATACTATAAACGGATTTATAGGATTACAGAATGATATTTGGAACTGAAAGGATACTTAAATGTTACCTAGTCCCACACACTCATTTCATAAGGCAGAAACTGAGTCCAGGGGAGATGAAGTAACTTTCACAAAGTCACACAGGTGGTTAGTGGCAAAACTGGGATACAAATGCCAAGTCTCCCAGCTACAAGTCCAGAGTTCTTTTTATTGTGTCAAAGTTGAAAAAAAAACTGGGCATTCTTAGTCTACGGAAGAAAACATTTAGTTAGGACTCTGATTGTACTCACGTATTTTCAGGGTTGCTATGTTAAGGAATTATCTTTGTTCTTCTTTACAGAACTCAGAGCAATGGACAGGTTTGATTGGAGAGGCAGATTTAGGGTTTATGTAAGCAAAAATTCCCCAACAATTAGAGCTTTACAAGAACCTATATGTTCTAAAATACTTATAGCAGCTGTCTTTGTGGTGGCGGGGAGTTAAAAGTTGAAGGGATACCCATCACTTGGAGGATAGCTCAACAAGTGATAGTATGTGATTGTGATGGAATACTGCTGTGCTATAAGAAATGGAGAGCTCAACGATCTTGTTTGTCCTCTGTTCTTGAAGAGGACCATGACATCAGGAAGGAGATGCCATGACTTGCAAGTGAATTAAAGTGAGGCATGACTGTGCAAAGTCACCAATTTCACTTTCTCCTCTGGAGCCATCTGGTTCCAATGGCTTGCTTGATATAGATCAGGATATGTCTGGATATGGCCCTGGATACAGTGGGAGGCTTCCGCCTTTTAGAGCTAAGATTTTTCCCAGGTCTCAGTTTGACTGAGATAGCACCCATTCTGTGATTTAAGCTACGGAAAAATGAGGCAAAGAATGGCCTATTTTACCTAGTCAAAAATATTCAGTTTGGGAGGGGAAAACCCTCAGGGTTTCTAGCCAAAAATGGGAACAATTGTTATTTACACTGGCTCTGAGCCATCAGAATCCAAACAATGACCAAGTGAAGCTTGGCCAGTCAATGAAAGCCAGAGTGATTTGGGTTTAAGGTATGGTCCTTAAGAAAGAAATCTGGCTGTGGTATATAATTATGATGGAATACTACTGTGCTAAAGGAAATGATGAGCTCAATGATTTTAGGAAAATATGGGAAGAATTGCACGAAATAATGAAGAGGTAAATGAGCAGAACCAAGGGAACATTGAATATAGTAACAGCAATATTGTTTCAAGAATAACTTTGAGCACATAAGGTTTTTTCTGTCTATTATAAATACCCAAATTAACTATAAAGGACTTAGGAAGAAAAAAACTATCTGCATCCAGAGAAGGGATTGATAAATAGAAGTATAAATAGAATAATTTTACATCTATATTTATATTTATGTCTAATGGTAGGCATCTCTAGGGTGGGGCAGTAGGGGAGGGAAGAAAAGAAAGCAAAAGAAACTGTATGATAATTTTGTTGTATATTCGAAAGAAATAGCAAGTTGTGCATAGTAGGTTTGTAGTTTCATGTACAATCATCTTTTTTATTGTACTATGTTATGGACAGGCTTGTTTTATTCCATAAATTAAAAATACAATTAAAATAGTAACTACTAATGTGAATCAAAATTCATTAGGTCAAACAGCCTCTTGAAAGTATAGAGTGTTCCTAATTTCAAGGGCTCAGTAAAATCCTAATCTGCAATAAATCTGGTCATTTATGTAAGGGCAGCCACATTCCTCTAGACAAGTGATAAGCAGTTTTGCTGTGGCTTTTCATAAAAACTGGCCAGAAAAAACACAGAGGCTTTAATAGTACATATCTACCATTCATGATAACATACAATACAAGTACTATCTCTTTTCCTAGGAAATTAATGCCACTATAGGCCCTTACTACACAATGCTGTTTTTTCTGGTACAAGATTTACCTTTCTGTCTCTCCTACCCCAATTTATATATGTGAAAATATACTCATTCATGACTTAAAACCAAATCTTAGCTAATATTCACAATATTAAAGATTAAAGTACACATTCAAAAAAATTGATTCTATTTACATTTCCATGGTGTGGTAGAAGAAACACAAGATTTAAGTCAGAGAACCTGGTTTCAGTTCCATGTCCTTCCTAAAATGTTATGTTTAACTTCAAATCATGTTAGCATTTTTGATAATATTGTATAGTAGAAACTGAGTGAATGTGGGTTTGAATACTGCTTCTGGCTTATTGGCTGTGTGACCTTGGTCAAGTCCCCCTTCTGTGCCTTAGTTTCCTCATCTGTAAAATGAGATGACCTTTAAGCTCCCTTCCAGATTTAAATGTATGAGGCTATGATGCTATGGAAAATTTTTTGAGACCTTGATCATTAAATCAATTAACAAGTATGTATTAGTGTCAGACAGTATGTAAGGGACTAAAAAAAACCCTTACCCTCAAGAAGGCTTCCTGGGAAGTAATATAATGTGTAGGCAAAAAAAAGTAAATAGAAAATAAGTAAAAAATTAATGGCACAATAGGTAGAGTGTCAGACCTGGATTGGGAAGACTCAACTTCATTAGTTCAAATCTGGCCTCATACACTAAACAGTATGAACCTGGCAAATCACTTAACCTTGTTTGCCCCAGTTTCTTCATGAGGAAAATGAACTGGAAAAGGAAATGTCAAACCACCCCTACTATCTTTGCTAAGAAAATCCAAATGGGGTCATGAAGAGTCAGGAATAAATGAAACAACTGAACCATAACAGTATGATGGAGAAGGCCATACCAAGCATATGAGATCAAGACAGGCCCTGTGTACCTTAGCAAAGCCTAGAAGAAAGATAGCTATTTTGGGAGGCAGAGGTGGGGGCAGGGGAAGTATATTCCTAGCCTAGGGATCAGTCTATAGAAATGTTCAAATATTGAGAGTTGAAATGCTATGTACATACATCAGCAGGTAGTCTGGAATGTGTGAAAGGGAAGACTATATAATAAATCTTGAAAGGCAGTCTGAAGTCAGACTGTGACAAGCATTGAAAGTCTGTTAAATTTGTGCTTTGCCCTCAAAGTAATAGTGAGTCATAAGAGTTTCTTGAGCATAGCAGTGACATGGTTATACTTGTGCTTTAGGAATATCACTTTGGCAGCTATGTGAACAACAGAATGTAAAAGAGATACAGTTGAGGCATGAAGTCCAGTTGGAAGTTTATTGCAATAGTCTAGGCAAGAAGCAATAAGGGTCCAAACTAGGTTGATGATCATGTGAATAGAAAGGAGATAGATAAGGTCGAAGTTGGGGATTTCCTTGTTAAGTAAAAACTGCTGACTGCATTTTAATTCAGGAAGATGTGCCTAAAAATGACTTCATGTGATCACAACTCTAAGTTATAAGAGAGATCATAGAATAGAGGAGGAAGAGTAGTTCATTTGTCCCCTGTCACTCAGACCCTCAGTAGTACACTTTGTCAACTGTCATTCAGATAGGGAATGCCAGTGGCCACTGGAGCTGTCCATAGCTGAAGCTGAGATAGAGGAATAAGGAGGGCAGGATTAACCTAAAATTATGCTTGATTTTAGATTTGCAAAGTGTATTACATACATGATCTCCCTTGGTTTTCACAACCTCGTGAGATGAGAGCTACTCTATCAGTCCCATTTTACAGATAACATGTATTATTTCCCCTTAGTATTATCTATGCTTGTATCTGAGAATCAGAGAAGGTGATTTGTCCAGGATTACATAGCTAATAATTGTCTGAGGTAGAATTTGAATGAAAGTCTTCCTGACTCCAGGTCCACTATAGAATGTTGCTCTCAATATAGGGAAGTTACCTATCCTCTCTGAGCCCCACTTTCTTCATGTATAAAATGGAGATAACCATATTTTCCCTTCCCATGTGACAGGATTGTGACTATCAGAAAGGATAACGTATATGAAGACACACTATAAAATTGCAGAGAAACTGATAAAGGTAAATTTTTGCCAGTGCAAGTTATTATTATTGCTAATGCAAAGAAAAGTAAATAACTATTTAAACCAAAGAATATCAGTATAAACTAAATACCAAATCACATTTGTTCACCCACAAACATATCTATTGAACTTCTCTCTCCTGGTTACATTTTGGAATCTCAAATCCCAAAGAGTTTCTCCAAGCTGAAAAGGCTACAGTATTTTTAATGCAAAGAAAGAATAATTTCAGTAAATATAGTTTCACCATTTCCAGCACCTCATTTCTCCCTCAGTAAAAGTCACACACAAACCCTGTCATCCATCTTTCCTTACACAGTCAATTTCTGCCATCCCAAGCACTCCTTTGCAGTTTCAAGCTTATATGACATCCCCTACTGGCATTGACAGGAGTGAAGTTCAATCACCAGACAGTGTGCTGTATTTGGTGGGTGGGGGAGGAGAAAGTCTTCATTATTAGAGAGGATGCCAAAACCACAGGTTCTGGATGCCTCATTCTTTTAGTGCTGTTTTGTGTTTTCTCAAACCCCTGAAGGCAACCTGTAAAAGTTTGCCTGTGGCTATTTCCAGGGAATATATCCAAGAGAGGGCTAGAATACAACTGGGGAAAAAATCTCACAATAATAAGCAGTATTTGGGAAGTACTTTTCTTGAACTCACAATTTCATCTTTAAAATGGTTCTCATAATGGAAGCAGATTATTCTTGTAAAGATTGGTAAACAAAACAAAACCATAATTCAAACCCTTTCTCTCAGAGGCTGAACTCATCTACCATTAACTATAAAGAGAATCAGAGCTATGAGAGGATATCTGAGGGTCTGTGAAGCTCCCAATTTTGGTCCCTGCAGAAATTGACTAGTTCTTCAGTGATGACTTTTCCCCTTCATACCTCACACAGCACTTTATTTTGAACCTTTCTCATTCATTTATCATGTATTATTTCCCATTAGTATTATCTTTGCTTGTATCTTTCCTTCCTACTGGACTTTAAACTGTAGGTGGGCAGAAACCAGGTCTTATTTAAACTTTGTATAGACTGTAGGACCTAGAACAATGTTCTGTATACAGTATCCACTTGATAAATGTTAGTTGAACTGAATGGAATCCATCTCTGAAATCTCCCATAATGCCTCACTGTAAACCCTCTAGCTGTCTCCTAGACATGGTATAATCATTCTTAAGTTCATAACTTTTGAAAATTTCCCTCTGTCTGGAGGCTCATTTTTTTTCTTCTACCTGTCCAAATTCCACATACACTACAAAGTTCTGCTCATATTAATTACCCTTCCTCCATTGTTTTTTTCAATCATCATATCCAATACTAAAGCTTCCTTTTCTAACCTCCTATACCACTTAATTGTTTACACCACAGCACAGAATGATGAAAAGGACTTTAGGGATCATCTTGAGCACCCCTCTTATTTTACTGACGAGGAAACCAAGGCCCAGAGTGCAATGCAAAGAGCAAAGAGCCTTCAGCTGGAATCACTCAACCTGGGTTTGAGAAATTATAAATAATAAAGATAACAATAATAACAGGTGGCATTTATAAAATGTTTCAGAATTTGCAAAGGACTTTTCCAGGAATATTACCTCATTTCATCCTCACTACAGTCCTGGGAAGTAGGTGTTATTTTATCTTCATTTTACAGATAAGGAAACTGAGACAGGTAGACTAAATAACCCCAGAGTAAGTAGCTTATCCAAGAGTATTTGCATTTTTAAAAAGGACCATTTAAGATAAGAATATTTTTAAGACCCAAAGAAAGGATGAGAAGGAAAGAATAAGTAGGTTCTGGTTGTTGTTTGGTAGCAAAAAGTCCTGCTCAACACCCCTGGAATCATCACATAAGCCACTATTGCTTATGTTTAATGAATCACCCCACAAATATTTATTGAGCCCCTCAGTGAATAAGGCATTATGCTCATTGTTGTGGGGATACAAAGAAAGATCAGGCACAGTTCCACCATCTCTAAATTAGTGGTAAGGATAAGTTAAGGTAAAATACAAGTGTCCAATCTTTCATTTGTTCAAATACAGCCTCAGTCTCAGAGACATAGACTCCAGCTAAGGCACACTAAATCTCCTTAAGCTTTTCTACTATCCTCAATCCTTATGCTGACTTTGATGTAGGCTATTAGCTTTCATGTATATGTAATATGAAATTTGAGATTATAACAGTATAAAAGAAGAGAAACGTATCATGAACAATGACTGAAAAATCACTACTTAGCAATTACTTTTACAATAGTAGAGACCATTGTGCCTAGCAATAAATTCAAATGGCTATCAGCACAAAATATACCTAGATTAACCTCAGTCTAGCCTCAACTAAACAATCATTCTCCAAATGTTCTCCTTTTTCTAACATACATAGTGTTACCCTTCAATGCTTCTGTGATTACATATATGAGGCCACTCCATCTAACAATGCAGATCAAAACTCATTCATACATATTCATCCTGTGTGACTTAGCCATGTTGGCTTGCAAACCCTTCCCTGGAGATTCACCCAATGAATGAAGGACTTTTCTCTAGATTTCTTGACTTTCTATGGATACCAGTGAAGTATATCCATCAGGACTCTGATTCTCATTACCTGATCAGGCTCATTTTTTAATTTTTTGGTTACACATCTCTCCAGTGACATCCTTTATGCCACTTCTCCTCCACAATCTTTTGTTTGTAATGTTTTGTAGCCTGCTTAAATCTATCATGTGCCTCTCCATGGGCATTTGTGTGGTAGTCAGCATTAATTCTTGGGGGACTGTGGTATTCCATGACTTAAAGCCAGATTGAATCACCAAGAGAATATGGCTGTTTAAAAGTGTCATAAAGCATTTTAGGGCTGGAAAGGCCCTTAGAGTTTCTCTACCCCATCCTCCTTTTCAGTATCTTTTCCAGAAATAAAATCTGTCACTGCCTGCCATCTTCCCAATACTTCTCATAACTCTAGCTTTGGCTCAGGAGTAGCTTAAGGAAAAGAGTCTGGTTCATTTTGTCAGCAGATATTTAGTCATTTTTTGCCCTTGAGATTTGACATACACACACATTGTGTTTCTGTGAGTCGTGACCATTCCATTCTCTATCACAAAAATGCTCATCTGCTTTTGTTTGGTTTCTTGATGATAAATCATTTTTAGGCATGAACCTGATGCCATGTTTCATAGAAAATATACAACCACCATATAATAAATAGCCCTCTTATTTTTGGCCTGAAAACAACTAAATTTGGATTCTTTCCCATATTTAAATCCTGAATAATAGAATGAAAGACTAAAGTAGCTCTTCTACCCATTAAGACACCAACCCCCCACCTCCCATTCAATAAAAAGTATATGTGTGAGTGAGAGAGAGAGAGACTTAACTATAGTATATCACCTCCTAATTCAAGTGTATTAAGAACATATTTCCAGTTATATGCAAGGGTCCTGGCAGAGACTAGGCATAATGAGAATGGACAGAGTCTGAGCCAAGGACTGGATTTATTTCAAAATGTAGGAATTCTTTCCATCTGAAGGAGAAAATGGTTATATTCATCTGTGTTACTTTATCCTAACCACTTTTTGAAAATGTGTGTGATGTGGTAAATATACTCATACCCC
>NW_027187345.1:13258093-13352330 GCF_028583685.1 Petaurus breviceps papuanus
AGTAGGAATAGGAGTAGTAGTTCACAGACAAAAGACACACCACACAATCTTTCACTAGAACCATACTAAGCCATTCCAATTTTGTAGACTTTGTCAGACCTCATTCAACCTTGGAGAACCCCAGGTCATCTGCACATTGGCAATGGAGGAACACTTTGTGAGAAAACATTGTGTACAAATAACTATAATGGAAGGTACAATGTAAAAGTGCAATCCAATGAATACAAAGAAAATGTTAGGGAAATTCAGAAGACGAGATTGGCTTTTATTCAGAAGGTTTTATAAGTTTCTAACCCAAATTCCTCTTTATAGGTTAAACTACTTCTTACTTTTCCCTTCCTCAGTAAAAAAATGTGGTGAGCCTCTCTAAACTTAGCTTAGGCTAGACGCTTACTACCTGTGTTATGCTGGCCAAGTCACTTAACCACTGTCTCAGAGAAAATGGAAAACAATAGCCCACCACCCCTCATGCATGACCCCTTGTATGCTTAGAAACAGACAAAATAGGAGCATTCATTAAACACCCACTATATGTGTGTGTGAGTGTGTGTGTGTGTGTGTGTGTGTGTATCATATGAAAACACCTGGAGGAAAGGACTTTTGCTCTCTATATAAGACTCTACCCACTTTGGTAGAGTCTTATATAGAGAGCAAAAGTCCTTTCCTCCAGGTGTTTTCATATGAGAGAGTATATATACACTTGAATAAGAAAGATACATGTTAAGATATTTACAACTTATTAGTACTATATGTAGTGCACCAGAAAATAATGTTGATGGAATTAGTCATTCATGCTTGGATTACTCAAAGCTGCATTTTCTTTTTTATGGCATAGATATTTCAAAGAAAGCTCTAATGTTTCCTCCAACACAAGCTTCCTAAAAGTTAGATGAAGACCCTCTTGGGATACATTTAAGAAAAGCATTTCTACATGGTTGACTAATGTTTTTTTAAGGTTGAACTTGAAAAAAGATCATTTAACAAGAAGTACCTCTAATAAGAGTAATCTTACTACATGCATATTACAGGGTTGAAGTGATTATGAGGCCTGAGTATCTGCTGTCTATAGCCTTGATGGATAAATTAAGGGTTTTCACTGAGCACAGCACTATAGTGCTCCTGATTACTCCCTTTCCACTCAATTAAAGAAATAAAGTTTCCCTCTAAAAGGCCTGCTCTCTTCGGAGTTTCTTATTTGGTTGTTGGAGAAGCTGCATATGTAAAATTATGAGATGTTCTGCTAATATTCCAATCCTACCCAAATTCACATTGAATCATAGCTGGTCGTTTGGAAATCTGCTCTCTCTAGCTTTAATTAGACTGTGGAGTTCTGGGGTCCATTTCGCTGAGGGGGTCAGTCAAAGTGATAGTAAAATCTGGCCTTTTGTCTGATAATATTGTCCTTAAGGGGTATATTCAGGTATTCTGAGGGTAATGACATTGGATCTCTACCCACATTTACACCATCCATAGCTCAGTCCCTCCCAGAAAAGTTCAACTGGAAGGGAAGAAGGAAAAGTAGCTTAAATTGCGACAAGAGGAATTTAGGTTCAACAGCCTGGTGTCTGATTTGCCTCTATTAAATTTGCCAGATGAAAAGAAAGTCCAAAGAAATGAAAGGGGGCTGGGATTGGAGTTCCAAAATCTAGTGATAGTGGTTTGACAGGAAGAAGACAAGTTCTAATTGAGGCGACCTCCATGGTGCTTCCTCGGGATAAGAGTAGCAGTTGCTTTCTCATTTTTAAAAAGTGGGAAGATAAATCAAGATAACTACTCATCTAAAACCCAGAGAAATACCATAGTTAATACCATTGTTAAATACACATGATGCACATAGAAAAACAGACATCTCTAGTGGAACACACTTCGCCCTATTAAAGAATAGGGACTCCTACATTCAAATACACACACAATCCCTCTTTTACCAGCCTCTCCCCTCCACTGACAGTGGTATCCCACCAATACCACTGTTATCTCCTAAACATACCAAGAGGCTTTCTCTGCTTTGTTCATTTCCATTGTCCAGCTTTGCCCTTTCCTGTATACAGCACCATTTTCAAATGTCAGAACTTGAAATATAAATCTTTCCCAGGCTCCTCTGCCTTACCCTTCACTCTCACTCCCACTACAACACACACACACACACATACACACACACACAAACACACACACGCACACATTCATGTGTCATGCTCACTCTGTCAGTATGAACTCATGAGAACTTACATTAAGAAAAATATCAATAGCTTCCTAAGACCATACAGTCAACAGTAACAACTTCCCCTGTTTTACTAGAAATAGCTCTACCACATTGTCATTTATATCTCTGCCATTTTATTACTCTTATTGCAGACCACTGGTAAATAGGTGAGAAGAACCATGCTTTCAATGCATACATTTCAGCAGGGTTTGCCCCCTCCCCTTCTGAGTCATGAATACAACCAGGCAGATGTAGATATGTAGCACATGTATGAATTCAAAAGAAGGAGACTTACCTGCCAATGAGTAAGAACTCTCCTACAACTCCCAGACGTTTCATGGCACTCAGAAGCCCTCTGACCGTCATTCCTTCACAGAAACAAACCACCACTCTGGCCTTGGGTAGTCTCTCCCGGAGCTTGCGCAGAAGCCGATCGAAGCTTTTCTCCCCAGAATTGCTATAGATTTTGTCTGAGTGAGCAATGCATAGGCCTTCCTGGGCAGCCAACTCTTTGAAAGCATCCATTCCACTTTCCCCATAGTTTCCTAATTAAAAATAAATGATAAGTGTTTATAAGCAGTATAGTACTAAGCTCTACCCCCCTCACTTCTGACTCTGGCTTCCTTGAAGACTCATCTCAAATATTACCTTCTCCTAGTTTCCCCAACCTTCCCTCTCTCCTCCCTGTGCCATCTCTCTGAGATGACTTTCCTTCTATTCTGTATAGATCTTGTGCGTGTATATATTTAGTTACATGTTGTCTCTCATGTTAGAATATGAGCTCCTTGAGGGGAGGGACATTTTTTGCCTTCCTTTGTATCCCCAGTGCTTAGAACAGTGTCTGGCCCATAGCAAAGTTATGATAAATGTGCAATTGATTGATTGTCTGAAAATGGAATAGGTTCAGAATACTCCTAAACCTCTTCAGATGTATATGTCATTTCCTTTTCAACCCAGATGAGAGTTATTTATATCCAATATTACCAGCCCTCTACCCCCATCTGCTTCCTCTGTATTAATTCTTCCTTTCATGCCCCATTTTTATGACATAAGTAGATATATAGAATAATTTTACATATATATATACATACACACACCTATTTGTGTCTAATGGTAGCCATCTCTAGGTTGGGGGGCAGGGGAAGAGAAGAAAAAGAGATTTGCATGCTAATTTTGTTGTATATTTGAAAGGAATAGCAAGTTGTACATAGTAAATTTGCAGTTTCATAAACAAACATCTTTTTTCATGCACTATGTTATGGAAATGCTTGTCTTATTCCATAAATTAAAAATTTTTCAAATGGAATAGGTTCCACTGATTCCAGAACCTCAGAGTTGGAAGTCACCTAAGAGACTAATTGGTCAAAGCTATCCTTGGAACAAAAGCCTTTCCACGACATTCCCCCAAAGTGCTTGGTCTTCAGTTTCCACTTGAAAATCTGAAAGGATGGGGAACTCATGGCACAACTCCAAGCAGATCATTTCACTTTTAGATAATTTTTAGATGATTTTAAACAATCCAAATTATTAGGAAGCTTTTCATGACATAAATCTGCCTCTTGGTAACTTTCAGCCATTGTTCCTAGTGCTGACCTCTGAGGCCAGCCAGAACAAGTTTTATCTCTCTTCCAAATGACAGTCCATCAGATATTTGAAAGCTGCCATTGTATTTACAGTTGTAAAGTATATTCTCATGACTCACTAAATGAAAATGATTGTTTGATAAGAAAAGATAGGCATATTAAATGACATTTAAATATATAAGGGTATAAAATAAATGTCTTTGTCTAGATTTTAAATGTTTTGAGATTTCTGAGATATCAGTGAGAGATCGCTCTGGTCCAAAAGAGATATCACAGATGAAATCTTGAGGACTGGGTAGAATTTGGACAATTAGAGAAGATAATTTAATTTTTTTAACTGTTTTGTATGTACTTCATATGCTTATTTATGTGCATATTATGTCAACCAATAGAATGGTAAGCTTCTCAAGACTAGGAACTGTTTCATTTTTGTTTTTGTATCTCCAGTACCTAGAATAGTGCCTGGCACATAGTAGGTCCTTAATGAATGTTTATTGATTAATTAAAAAGAAAAGACAGTATTTCAGGGGGTGGGGAGGTCTTCAAACTCTCCCCTAGGTCTATTAAGGGGCAGGGAAGATATTCAAATTCCCATTCCCATTACAAGGGGTCAGCAAAGGCGCATGGTAGGAATTCAATTTATTTCAAGAATCATTTAACTTTCAACTTATATCCCACAAAAAAAAACTACATTAGGGTAAGGGAAGATAAAAAGTTTACATGAGATCTGGTCTTAACACTTGTGAAGTTTAGAGTCTAGTAGGAAAAAAATAAATGGAAATAACTCACATTATATATTACTTAAAGGTTTACAAAGCACATGAGGTATATTTTAATGTGGAATTGGAGCTTTCATTATTAAATGCATAAGTTGGAAAATTGTATTTAAGAACTTGTGGAGTTAGAGCTAGAAAGGATCTTGGGAGCCATAAAATCCAATTCCCTCATTTCACAGATGAAGAAACTGAGGCACACAGAGGCTATGTGATTTGCCCAGGATCACACAGATAGTGTCTAATGCCAAATTTACCCTCAGGTCTTCCTGGCACCAATTCCATCCATCTATTTACTATGTTCCCTAGCTGTTTCATGTTCTAGCAGAACATGTCATTTGCCTGGTATATTGTCTAAAACAAAAAGCTCAATACATAAGTGATATTTGATGGTGATAGTGTATGAAACTCAATTCCATGATATTTCAATTTGTAATTCTCAACTGTTTGGGAAGTCTAATATGAAAGGTAGTACATATAATGAGCAAATAAAGGAATTGTGGTGGATCAAAGAAGGGATGCTGAGAACATGTCAGTCTATTGAGACTGCTTGCTATTTGTTGACTATTGCTATTTTTCCTATTCAAAGGTATCTCGGTGGCACAATGGATAGAGTCCTGGACTTGGAATCAGAAATCTTGAGTTCAAATATGGCCTCAGGCATTTACTAAGTTACTTATTTGTGGGACCTTGGGCAAGTCATTTAACCTCTGCTGCCTCAGAATTCTCATTTGTAAAATGGACATAATAATAGCACCTATCTCTCAAGTTTGTTGCGAAAATAGCATGAGGCAATACTTGTGAAAACACTTTCAAAGCCATAAAGCATTATATAAAAGCTAGTAAGTGTGCCTAGTATAGTGCTCACTTAAGCTAATCCTTGAAAAGAAGATTCAGATCTATGTATGAATAGAAGAGGTGAGAGATGTAGTGTGGTAGGTGAGGAGAGACATTTTCCAGGCAAGAGGAAATGTCCAAAAGTAAATGTAAAGAGACATAAATGGAATGTGGCATTTATGGGGTTCTTGTGGAGGTGGGGAGGAGAAGAGAGGTACAAAGAGAACACAAGTGACAAAGAGAAATTAAACAATAATTCCAAGTACCACGGTATTTAGAAATGGAATCTTCTGAGCTCAATATTGTTGAAGATTTGAGTTGTGGATATTATATTTTCAGGTAGCACAGAGCATTAGAAAACTTGAAATAAACCCAATCACAAATCATAGGTTGCAAATACTCTTGTAGATATTCTAGAAATGAATAAGAGATTAGACCTTAAATGTATGAGACACTTAACAGACAAATGAAAATAGAAATCCCTAAAGGATATTCGGAAAGAAAATAAAGAGTCTGATGTTGATGTAGAGATAGCTATGTCTAAAGAGATGAGACAAGAATAAAAATATTGAAAACGTGTATCCAAAGTAGAAAAACAAAGGAGAAAGAAATTTGTCAGAAAAGATTGATGAAGCTTTATGAGATATATTGACCTGGCCATGGGTTAGGTACAGAAATTTGGTTACAATCCAACAAGACTGATAAAAGATTTACTTAAAGTAGATTGATTTGTAATATCACGGCAGCCAAAGTTTTTTTTTTTTTTAACTGTCATTAAATTAACCAGCTACAAAATAAAATGAGTCTGTGTCATAATCTCCTCTATGAATAATGTTGAGAAGCAAGTGCCATCAGTTAAGTTTTCCAAGCAATTTCTCCTTGAACTCTCACAAAGTTGATGATGATTCACTACACAATAGGGGCTCCATCTGGTGGCTAATGTGATACATCTGGTCATGTGTTCAAATCCTGTTGATATTTCTTTTCAGTACTCACATATTTTTCCACTGTCAAACAACTATGTTTTCATCAGTTATCTCTTACATTTCAACTCATTCTTCCTTTGTCCAAAGGTATGCCAAATAATTTATTTTAAAAATGAAATGAGAGATGATTCTGAGAAGATGACGGAATAGGTCAGAAAATTCCAAGCTCTCAAGATCTTCCCCCACAAAAGAGATAAAATAGCACTTTAGGGAGAATAAAGTTCAGGTAAAAATAAATATGAATAGGGGAACAAGGGGGGTGGAGTCAAGATGGCGGAGTAGAAGCAGTTCTCCGCACGGCTCCAGCTTCCACCTTCCCCAATGCATGTAAAAGGGGACTCTGAACAAACTTTGGAGCTACAGAATCCACAAAATGACACAGAGAAGCTAACCTCCCACTGAGGACAGCCCAGCAAACCAGCAGGAATCAGCCAGTGCAGCACTCTGGGAGAGGAGCCCAGCTCCACATCAAGGTTTTAGCCCCAGGGCAGACCTGACCAGCTGCCGGCCCGAGGGACTCCAGATCAGCAACAGCTGTGGAAGTCCAGAATTATCAACACATAGATGCTGAGGACAAAGTGAGAGGTCAGTGCACTGTGGATTTTGGGACCCAGTAGTTGGGAGTGTGTTGGCTTTTGCCCCCTTAGCTGTGCAGCCACACCCACTGGCAACTTCAGCTCCTGGCCTGCAGAGTGTAGGGGGACCAAACAATCAGTCTGAGGGGTATTTGCTCTTGCTTTAACCTCCTTGGATCTGGATTGCAGTCTAGGGTGGAGGTCCTGGGGTGTGTGTCCAGCTTGCCAGAGTGTGTGGAGGCTTCAGAGAGCACAGCCAACTAATACCTCTGGCAGCTGAGAAAACCCCAGCATTTGGTATGAAGCTCCCCTGTCTGATAGCAGAGTCCTACTGTGGCAAAAAGCTCAAAAGTCAAGTAATTGAGTGGCAACATGACCAGGCAAAGGAAACAAAGTAAACAGAAGAACCCAACATTAGACTCCTATTTTGGGGACAAAAAGGATCAGAGCATGGAACAGGAGGAAGACAGTAAAGTCAGAACTCCTGCACCAAAAGTTTCAAAGGAAAATACAAGCTGGTAATAGGCCATAGAGGACCTGAAGAAGCAGATAAGAGAAGTGGAGGAAAAATTGGGAAGAGAAATGAGAACAATGCAAGAAAATTATGAAATGAGAGTCAACAGCCTGACTGAGGAAAATAACACCTTAAAAAATAGACTAACTAAAATGGCAAACGAGGCTCAAAAAGGCAATGAGGAGAAGAATGCCTAAAAAAGCTGAATTTGTCAGATGGAAAAAGAATCTCAAAAGCTCATTGAGGAGAATAATTCCTTCAGAATTAGATTGGAGCAAATGGAAGCTAGTGACTTTATGAGAAATCAAGATGCTGTTAAACAGATCCAAACAAATGAAAGAATAGAAGACAATGTGAAATATCTCACTGGAAAAACCATGGACCTGGAAAATAGATCCAGGAGAGATAATTTAAAAATTATTGGACTACCTGAGTGCTATGATCAAAGAAATAAATGATCCTCCAAGAAATCCTCAAGGAAAACTGCCCTGGTGTTTTAGTACCAGAGGGCAAAATAGAGGTTGAAAGAATCCACCAATCACCTCCTGAAAAAAATCCCAAAAAGAAAACTCCTAGGAATATTATAGCCAGGTTCTGGAGTCCCCAGATCAAGGATAAAATATTACAAGCAGCCAGTAAGAAACAATTTGAATATTGTGGAAACAATCAGGATAACACAGTATCTGGCAGGTTCTACAATGAGGGATTGAAGGGCTTGTAATATGATATTCCATAGGTAAAAAGAGCTGGGATTAAAACCAAGAATCAGGGGTGGCCAGGTGGCTCAGTGAGTGGGAGCACTGGCCCCAGAGTCGGGATGACCTGGGATTGAGTCCGGGCTCAGACGCTTGGCACCCACCCAGAAATAACTGTCCGTGTAACCTTGAGCAAGTTACTTAACCCCAATTGCTTAAAAAAAAAAACCAAGAATCAACTACCCAGCAAAACTGAGTATCATGGTTCAGAGGAAAATATGGTCATTCAATGGAATAGAGGACTTTCAAACATTCTTGATGAAAAAACCAGAGTTGAATAGAAAATTTGACACTCGGATACAAGAAGCATGAGAAGGTAAACAGGGAAAAATCATAAGGAATTTATCAGAGTTGAACTATTTACATTCCTACATGGAAAAATGATAATTGTAGCTTATGAAACTTTCCTCAGTATGAGAATAGTTGAAGTGAATAAAAATGTGTGTATGTATATATGTATACATACATATATGTCTATATAGGAGGGTATATGTATATGTGTATATATATATGTATAGGTATACATAGACAGAGGTCACAAGACAAATTTAATAGGAAGGGATGATACTTAAAAGGTGAAATTAAGAGGTGAGAGGGGAATATAATGAGAGGAGATGAGGAGAGACAGAATGGGGTAAAATATCTTATATAGAAGAAGCAAGGGAAAACTGTTACAATAGAGGGGAAGAACAGGAGGACACAAGGGAATGAGTCAACCTTACTCTCATTGAATTTGACTTAGGGTGGGAATGACATACACAGTAAATAAGGTATCTCACCCTACAGGAGAGTAGAGGGGAAGAGGATGAGAGGGGGGATAATGGAAGGGAGGGCAGGTTGGGGGAAGGGTAGTTGGAACCACCTAATTTTGAAAAGGGATGGAGTTAAAACAGAGAATAGAACAAGTGGGGGGCAGGATAGGATGGAGGGAAATATAGTTAGTCTTTCACAGTATATCCACTATGGAAATGTTTTGCATAGCTACACATGTACAACCTATATTGAATTGTTTATTTTCCCAGTAAGGGTGGATGATGAGGGAGGAAGGGAAAGAATCTGGAATTCAAAGTTTTAAAATCAAATGTTTAAATATATTGTTGTTATTATTATTATTATTTTACATGTAACTGGGAAATAAGATATACAGGCACTGGGGCATAGAGAATCCACTATGCCCTATTGGAAAGTTGGAGAGAGTATGGGGGAAGATATGGGAGAGAGCAGATTGAGGGAGGGGATATTCAGTGGGATCGCTGTTTTGGGGTGGTGGGTAGAGGAAAAATGGGAGAAAATTTGTAACTGAAAATCTTGTAGAAATGAATGATATAAACCAAAAAATAAAAAAAGAGAGAAAAAAAATATCATACCCAGCAAAGTTCAGCATAATCTTGAATGAAAAAAAATGAACATTTGATCAACTCTGAGTTTCAAGACTTTGTTAAAAAAAACCTGAACTTAATAGAAGATTTAACATACAAGAGCCAAAAGAAATATAAGGTACATATCAAAGACTGATTATAAGGGATTCAATAAGAACAGACTATTACTTTTTATCTATATAAAATGTATATCTAAGATTCTTATTAATAATTGGATAGCTCATAAGAAAGATTGGGATAAACCTGAGTATGACATAAATTTAAAAAATAATACCATTTAGAAACAGCTAAAAATAGTGATTATTTTTTTTTTTTTTGGCAAATGAGGTGCAAGAGGAAGAATCGATACAGAGGAATTATATGGTGGAGGAGGGCTGGTAGTTCTGGTAACCTACTTTCATCAGGAATGAGTTTAAGAGGGAACAATACATATATATTTAGAAGAGTGTAAAAGTCTTCTAAAATCAGAAGAAATAAAATGGTAGGGGCATAGGGAGGTGGGAGAGGACAAGGGAGGGATCTCTAGAGGGAGGGTGAGGGAAGAGGCAAAAGGTGGGGTGGTATAGAAGGGTGTTTAGATTTATGGGAATGGTAGGATAGGGAAGGGGATCCTTGGAAGGGGGTAAGCAAGTAGTAGGAGAGCAAGGTAGCCAGTACAAATAAAATAGAGGAGGCAAGAGGGATAGGAAACAAGAGATATACACAAACATAAAAACAAAGATCAGGAGTAAAATTTGTTTGGGAAAGTGTATGTCTATATATGTATGTATATATGTTTATGTATATGTATGTATCTATAGCTAAAGAGAAACATACCCAAACTTATTGTAGCCACCTGGGAGCTAGCAGGGAAGAACAAAGCAAAAAAGTGCACAGCAGAGAACAAAAGAAAACTTACAAAGAAGCAAAGAAAAGATGGACGGTTCTCAACACAATGTGTATTATTTATCATACAGGCTTTCTTGAAATGAAAATTTATTGTTACATATTTTGAATCCTCTCATGTTCTGCTATGCACATGACCTGCTTTTTTTCTTTCTTTGCATTTAAGTTCCAATATTTAAGTTTATGATATGTTTTTGTTTCTTTTCTCTATTTGGTATTTGTGTTTTGGTGTTTGAGTCTAAAATGAAATTAAAGACAAAAAAAATTGAAATGCCAAATGATCATCTTTAAAATGCTAGGCAACCAGGACTATAGATGGTAAGCTGACTGGGTAAGGACTGTCTCCATTCTGTTGTTCTCTATAAATATTCATTTACATTTTTTATAGTCCTGCACTGGTACGTTTAATGATTTGAGAGCAAAATTGTGTGATGGCAATTATTTCTGTCAATACTCAAGATGAAGCAAGAGAAGGCACCTTCCCCCTAAGTACAGTACACATTTATAGAACAGTTTAATAGTTAAGTTATCCAGAAATTGGAAATTGGGCACTGAGTCATTAGGAGAAATAAATCAGAGTAAGAAGGCTATGAAGCATGAAAGGAGATATGATGAATGTGACAAATGATTGTGTGAAATGAAAGGTCAATGATACAATAAGCATGATTCATTTGAACTGAGTTAATTGTGAGGGCTACCTGTCTTGGCCTCAAGCAGGAAACAGCATTAAAAAAAAGATATTAGAAAAGACAACTTAGAGAAAGTGGATGATATGCCAGTATCATTCTTTAAATGATAGCTAACTATGTTACCAGGAGATGAATTCTCAACTGACAGAAGCTCCCAGATTTCATTCTTTACTGACACTAAGCCACTAGGGGGTTTTGACTACAGTAATTCTATGTTAGAATTTGCCTTTTCTTTCTTCTTCATAAAACAGGAACGATTCTATTAGACTTCTTGTGAGTCATGTCCATAATGCTCTTTAAAAACAAACAAAGAAAATATGATATGGAGAGAGACTCTGGGGGAAGGCAGAGTTGTTCTGTGTTGTTCCAAAAAGTAAACTAGGCTCATTTGGTGTAAATTATAAGGAATTTTCTAATGACTAGGGCAGACTAGGCTACCTCATGAGAAAATATGTTCTAATCTGTCACTGAAGATATTTAAGCTGTAACTGGATGGACATATGTCAGGGATTTTTTGGGAGAACTGTTGGCATTGAGTGATAAATTGAACTAGATGACTTTGAATATTCTGAATCTGTTGGGCATTTTTCCATGGAAGTTTAATAGATTTTAAGATTTCATATATAACAGCATTATCAGTGGCTTTTAGAGGAAAAAAAGGAAAGTAAAAACTTCAATATGAGGGTTATAATAAGAGTTACAGAATCTCAGAATTGGAATAGACTTTAGAGATCAGGGTTCTTAATGTAAGTCCATGAATTATTAAAAATATTTCTTATAATTTTATTTCATCATCATTGGTTTTCTTTGTAATCACATGCTTCATTCTATATACTTAAAAACATTCTGATAAGAAGTCCATATCCTTGACCAGACTGACGAAGGGGTGCATGATACAGTCAAAAAAAAAAAAAGAAGAAAGGTTACTTACTAGCTGTGTAACCTTGGGAAAGTCAATGAACCCTGATTGCCCTGCCTTCCCCCATCCAAAAAAGATTTTTTAAAAAGGTTAAGAACCCTTGAACTGGCTTAAAAAAACTCCTCAACACTATACCTAGCAATTGGTCATCTAGAATTTGTTTAACCATCTACCAACTAACCGCCAACTATCTACCAAAGAATCTCATTTCATTCTTAGCTCTAACTCATAAGACATTTTCCCTTAGGTAAACCTTTAATTTGCCTCTTAGAACCTTCTGACCATGGTTTCTGGTTTTGTCCTCTAAGAACAAGAAAAATAAGTCTGATCCATCTTCCATGTGACAATCCTTCAAATACTTGAGTACAGCTAACTTGTATTCCATAATACTTTACTCTGTAGACTGAACATACTAAATTCCTTTGACCAATCTTTTTCAAATAATCTTTTTCAATCATAAGCATTTATTTTTTCTTCCCAACACTGAAAAGGAAAAGCAAAAATCTTGTAGCAAATATGGATAGTCCAGCAAAACAAATTCCCATGCTGGCCATGTTCAAAATTGTGTGTTTCATTCTTCATCTTTAGTCCTTCACCTCTCTGCCAGAAGAAGGTAGCTTTCTTCATCATTGGTCCTTTGGAAGAATGGTTGATCAATGCATCGATTAGAGTTCTCAGATTTTTCAAAGTTGTTTATTTTTAGTGTTGTTGCTATAATATAGATTGTTTTCCTGGTTCTGTTCACTTCAATCTGTGTTTGTTTTTATAAAAGGTACAAACTCATGGTCCTTCACCATCCTAGCTGTCCTCCTCTGAGGACTTATTTGCAGTAAGGAAAAACAGAACATATGATTTGGTAATCACTTCTCTTTTCTATCATGTGTCCAGTTGTTATGATGATTAACTCTCTTAATTATCTCTCTATGATTTCCCCCAAAGTAAATGTTTGATTCTGTTGCTGTACCCAGCCGGTCTTTAGCTTAAGCAACAAAAGAAAGGGGAGAAATGAATGAGGAAAAGATTTTGTATACAGAAGCTCTCAGCAAAGAGATTTCTTCCTGAGCTGAGAAGGGAAAGATGAGGCTATTTGCCATTCTGAATCTACTATTGTTGCTAACACAGGGGGATAGAGGTAACTTGGATAGCCACATGTGTGCTGTTTTTTTTATTTTGTTCTGACCTCAGACTCCATTCATTTGTTAGGGTACAATGACAAAAACTCTAATCTGTTCATCACTCAGCTGGTGAAGTATATCCAGGTAGGATAATTTTCTAATGTGATGTGCTGAATACCAGCGTTACTTGATCTTCAAATTGAATGCAGATACTTGTTATCTAGGTTACTGACAAATGTTCTGTGGAATTTTCCACAATGATCACTATGATGTTCTTAAATTTAAGGTTTTTATCTGGATGTATAGATACTATAAATTACCTAGTTATGACTATTGCCAATGGAGCCAAGTATCCTGCCCTTGCTATACGATTTTCAATAGAAAGAAGCATTACAGAATCTGAAATAGGGAACATCTTTCCCCTTTCTATCTTGCAAAAACCTATTCCTTTTTCTCATTGAACACCATGCCTCCTCCATACACCTGCTGGTTTGTCTATATTTAAATGTTTCCCTTTGTTTCTTGGTTGTTGAGGGGTTTGGGGTGGGGTGGAAATGGGGACTGTTGTTTTATAAAATGAAAAGCCAAAACCAACTACTTGTGTTAAATATTTGGAGAAATTTTTGTAGCTCAAATCAAAGAGCAGAAATTTTCCTAGTGGTTTTTAAGGTGGTGACAACGACATCATGTCAGGTATTCCCACTTCATGGGTAAGCATGCTCTACCACTAGGGGCCCACTCTACCTAAATAAAGAAACCTGAATCCCATAACCTTCTAGGTATCAAGTCTTTTTCTCCCTCTGAAATTGCTTACCTTCACAGTTTGATCATTCATGCTGAGTCAAAATTAGAGGAAAATGATTTTTTTTCAAATTTCAGCTCAGGTCTATAGATTAAGTTCCTAGAAGTAAGATATGACTCCAAAAAAAAAATCCAAGGTATATGATATTCCAATGTTTTAGTTTGGGTCTTAAAGATGGAATTTTTATTTTTTTAATTAAAATTTCATTAGCATCTCTTGTTTTTACATATCCTGTATTTCCCTCTGTCATCACTCCATATTCTTTCCCAAAGAGTAATCTTAAACACAAAAGAATATTTGGAATTTTTATTTCTTAAAAACTAGGAAATTCCCTTTCTTTCCCATTTTATCTGATTTACCTAGGTTTTGTCCTAATTTTTCCTATTTCCCTGACTCACCTGTATTTCCTTTTCTATTTTAAGCATTTAAAAGTTGTTTCAAACTCCCCCATAATTCTTTACTACTCCTCAGCTGAGGTCACCAGCCAATCACTGGCAGAAATCACTTCCATTAAACTCCCTCCTTCCAAGCAAGTCTCTGAAAGGTTAAGAATTAATTCACATTTAAAAGATATTCCAGTGAAAGATATTCCATAATCTCCTCTGGAAACAGTATTTAACCATTGTTGCTTGAAAATCCTTATGGTTAACCTAAATCCTTTAAGATGAAATCTAACCCTATTTTCTTTTCCTCATATTTCTATAGAATAGAAAACTGACCATGACCCCATTTATAGCAACCCTTCATGCTTTAAAAGTTGTATTTCAGCCTTCTCTTCTCCAGAGCTAAAAGACCCTAAAAGTATACATTCATTCAGCAAGCATTAAGTACCTCCTGTGTACCAGACACCGTGCAAAACAAAACATCAACCAGTCCCTCTCCTCAAATTCACATTCTATTGAAGAAGAAGCAATGTGTACTCAAAAATCAAATATTATACACACACACACACACACACACACACACACACATATATTCCTAGAATGTTATGGGATTCAGGTTTCTTTATTTAGGTAGAGTGGGCCTCTAGTGGTGGAGCATGCCTACCTGTGAAGTGGGAATACCTGACATGATGTCACTGTCACCATCCTAACCCCTAAAAACCACTATGAAAATTTCTGCTCTTTGATTTGAGCTATGAAAATTTCTCCAAATATTTAACACAAGTAGTTGGTTTTGGCTTTTTTTTTATAAAACAACAGTCCCCATTTAACCCCCCCCCCAAACTCCCTCAACAACCCAGAAACAAAGGGAAACATTTAAATATAAATATATATATATATATTATATAGACACAGTGCATAATTTTGTGAGCTACATATAAGGCACAGGGAGGTTTCAGGATAACCTTCTCATAGATACTAGCACCTATGCTGGGCCTTAAAGAAAGCCAAAAATTCCATGAGGATGAAGGGCATTCTAGGTGTGTATAAAGGCAGAAAGGGAGTAGATGAAATACACTGAGTAAAGAATAGCAAATTGGGCCAGCTTGACCAGAACATAAGTTGTATAATATGAAGGAAAGTAATATGTAATAGATCTGAAAATGTAGGCTGGAGTGAAATCATGAAGGACTTCAGAAGCCAAGCAAAAGACTTTATATTTTATCCTACAGGCAAGAGAGAAGCACTGAACACTTTTGAGCAAGGATGTGCCACATCAATGTGGCAGCTGTCTAGGGAGCAGATTGGAAAGGGGAGAGAACGAATGCAGGAAGATAACTTAGGCTATTGCAATAGTCCAGGAAAAAAGTGATAAAGAGCTGAACTAGGAGTGAGTAGACAGAAGGGAACAGTCATGAGATATATTGTAAAAGTGGAATTGAAAGACCTAGCAACTGGATGTGTAGCAATTGGATGTGTAGGTCCCACGAGGAAAAGGAAGAAGTCAATGATGATTCTAAGGTTACAATCTGGGTAACTGTAAGTATGATGGTACCCTTGACAAAAATAGGAAGTTATAAAGAAGGGAAGGAAGGAAAATAAAGTTTATATGCCTACAGGATGTCCATTTGGAGATGTTCAATAGGGAAATCGGATTGTTACGAGAGATCAGGAGCAAAAGAGGGGTTACATATACAGATCTGGGGTTTATCTGAGTAAATTCCCAAAGTGCTCTTGTCATTTTTAAAAATCTGACTCCTAGCTCTCCTCCTCTTACCTCCTTACCCTATTCCACTGAAAAGAAAAGCAAAACCTTCATAACAAATATGCAGTCAAGTGAAACAAATTACCACATTGGTCATGTCCTAAAATGTCGTTTTATTCTCTTCTTTTTCTACCCTTTAGTTCAGTTTTCCCATTTCACACTTGAGAAAGATTTTTTCAATGTGTTTGCAATTTTTGAGAGAAGAGCCTGTGTGTTGTGTGTGTGTGTGTGTGTGTGTGTGTGTATCTTTGTCTCTGTCTCGGTTTCTCTCTCTGTCTCTGTCTCTCTCTCCTCTCACTATTTTCCCCTTCCTCCTTCTACCTCTTCTGTCCTCTGTTATATACAGAATTAAGCCTGCCAACTAAGAGGTGAGCCAGATGCTGTCTGTGCCTGGGGATAATGACCACTTGATCACAATATTATTCATATATCAAATTAGTATAACAACAGCACTGTCCAAGGGCGTCAGGGAGGTTGATGAGTGTATGGTAGTGGAATGTTGGAGAATTTTTATCAGTACTTCTCCTGTACTGTTCCTTCCCTTTCCCCAACTATGCTCTACTTCAGAGAATCAGAACCCACAAGTAAGAGAGGAGACAACTTTTTGTTCACCTCTATATGATGGTTTTTTAGTTGAACAAACTTGATCATTTTGCTTTGAATTCCACATGATTTAAGATGTAGATACCTAAATTTGACACAGGGCTATAGAAATATTACTACAATTGAGCATAATGGGAAGACTACCTCATGATTCTATACTCCTATTTTCCAATGTCATAATTTTCTTTTTTTTTTAATTACATTGTTGACTCACGATCACCTTGATGTTCCCTGATGAGCCATAGACCTTTTCCTGCTTCATTTGCATATAGTCAGTCCTTCCTTGTTTTATATTTAGACTGTTGACTTAAATCCTTAAATGTGCTATATTACTGCACTTGTCCCAACTGGAATTCATAATAAAATTATGAAATCCTTCTTAACTTCTTAGTCTCATAGTCACTTTCAGTGTGATACATCCAATCAGGTTTCCAAGCCCTGGAGATTGCGCCTCAGAAATGTCTCTACTAATTTGGAAGCAGCTAGATGCTGCAATGGATAGAGCAGTGGACCTGGACTCAAGAAAATCTAATTTAAAATCCAGCTTCAGACAGTTCCTGGCTATGTGACAGTAGGCAAATAATTTTTAACTCTTTTCACTCTCAGTTTCCTCATCTGTTAAATGTGAATAATAATAGCCCCTTTCTCCCAAGGTTATTATGAGGATCAAATAAGGTGATTTTTCAAGTGCCTTGTAAAACTTAAAGCACTGTATAAATGCTAGTTGATATTATTTTCCTCATCCTCATCTTCCTCCTCATAGTCCCTTCTATTCCATTCCATTCCTGCTTCTATCAAACTGTCTCCTGGGAAAGATTTTTGCAATGTGTTTGCAATTTTTGAGAAAAGAGCCCACCCCCTCCTTCTCTCTGTCTCTCCCTCTCTCCTCTCTCTCCCCCTTCCTCCCTCTACCTCTTCCATCCTGTTTTATGCAGAATTAAGCCTACCACCCAAAGGTGATCCTACTGCTGCCTGCACAGACATGTGTTATCTCTCTCATGCACTATTGCAAGAGTTCCTTAACTGTCCTCTATATGTCTATTCTCACCCGACTCTAATCCCTATTTTTTGCCCCACTAACATACCATCAGTTGTTCAACTATGTCACTCCAAAATCTTTGACTCCCCATTACCAACAAAATAAAAGTCCAAAAGCCTCAATGTTCCATTTAAATCTCTCTTTTCTATCTACACCTTCTACTCCTCTTTGTTCTACATACTACCTAAATCAGACTATTTTCCATTTCCCAAATGTGTTCCCATGATTTCCTGCCCCCATGCCTTTGCTTGTATTATTCCTTCCAATGTAAATGTTCTTCCCTTACATATCCATTCTTCAAGGAATAGACCAAATGCAACAATCTGCAAGAAGTCTGCTCTGGTCTCCCCTAACCATATATGATCTCTTCTTTCTCTGAGAATCCATGGTACTTTACTTGCGCCTCCTTTATAGTACTTGTCCTCAAGGTCAGGGACAGTATTTTCCTTCTCTATGTATTCCTTGCAATGCCAAGCTTGGTGCCTGGCTCCTAATAGATATTCAATAGATAATAGTTGAATTGAATTCAGTTGTCCTTTTAAAATAGTAATCATAGCTGTCCTCTGAAGTCCAACACTGATGTCTCATCTCATCATTCTGGGCTCTTAATGGATATGCCAGCAAAATACAAGAGCTGCCAAGTCTTAGCAATATGGAAAGTCTTTAAGTATGTACCTGGCAATGGACTCTGTGTCTTTCATAACCAACCATGCTGAATTTAAAAAGGCTTTTTTATGAGAAGCTTTGCCACCATATAATGTTGTTTCCCCCCCCCCCCAGCAACTCTTGAACCAACCAGAGAATATAAAAAAGTTTCGATCTTTGTTCATGGAGAAATACTTATGAAATCATGGGTATTTTGAAATAATAATAATAGCTTAAATTTGGAACTATGCCCAAAGGATTGTAAAACTGTGCATACCCTTTGACCTAGCAATACCATTACTAGGTCTGTATCCCAAAGAGATTTTTTTAAAAGGAAAAGGACCTAAATATACAAAAAAAATTATAGTAGTTCTCTTTTTGGTGGCAAAGAACTTGGAATGTGAAGGGATGTCCATCAATTGGGGAATGGCTGAACAAGTTGCGGTATATAAGAAATGATGAAAAGGATGATTTCAGAAAAATTTGGAAATACTTACACAAACTGTTACAGAGTGAAGTGAGTAGAACCAGGAGAACATGGTAACACAGTAATAGCAATATCGTAAGGATGATTAACTGTGATTATCTTATCTATGCTTAGCAAAAAAATGATCTGAGACAATTCCAAAGGACTTATTGTGAAAGATGATATCCACCTCCAGAGAAATAATTAATGGAGTCCAAATGCATATCCAACAATATTTTTTTTTAATTTTCTTTTTTTGGGGGTGGCTAGGTGGTGCAGTGAATAGAGCACTGGCCCTGGAGTCAGGAGGACCTGAGTTCAAATCTGGCCCCAGACACTTGACACACTTACTAGTCATGTGACTTTGGGTGGGTGATTTCACCCCAATTGCCCTGCAAAAAGAAAAAAACAAATTCTTTTTTTTCTTGGATTTTTTTTTGGTGTGTGTTTTCTTTGACAATATGACTAATGTGGAAATAGGTTTTATATTATTGCACATATATAACCTATATTCTTTTCAGGGTGAGGGAAAGGAGGGAGGGAGAGAATTGGAACTCAGTTTTTAAAAAAACGAATGTTAAAAATTGTTTTACATGTAATTATAAAAAATAAATTATTTTTTAAAATAATAATTGCTTACATTTGTATAACGATTGAGTTACCAAGTACTTTCATATATATATTGTCTGATTGGGGTCATAGAATCATAGATCTAGAGCTAGAAAGGATCTCAGAAACCATCTAGTACAACCGCCTCATTTTAGTGATATGGAACTGAGGCTCAGGGACATTAAGTGACTTGTCCAAGTTCATGTAGGTAGTAAGCACTAGAGGTAGGATCTGAATTCAAGTTCCTTGATTTTAGTGCCAATGTTCTTTCCACTATACCACACTGCCTTCACTGTGATATAAGTAGCATGAGAATTATTATCTCCATTTTATCAATATTATTAATACTAATAATAATTTCCATTTACATAATTGACCAATACATGAAAAAGGATTCATTAGATACCTGTAATATACTAGGTACCATACTAGGCATGAGAGAATACAAGGATCAAACAAAGTAGTCCCTGCCCTCAAGGACCTTACATTTTAGTGAAGGAAGACAACATGCGCATATGAAGGAAATATAAAATAATTACAAGATAATTTGCGGGGAAGGCACTAGTATTCAGAAGGGAGGGCTAAAATAAAGTAAACCTTCATGTAAAATGAGCTTTAAAGGAAATTAGGCATTTTAAGAGACTGAGATCAGGATGGAATATATTCTAGGCATAAGGAATAGCCAAAGGGAAGTTGGAGTGCCATGCCAATCAGTCAATAAACCTACTATGTGTCAGGAATTTTGCTAAGCACTGAGGATACAAAGCTTGAGGAATTTTCAATCTAATGGGGGAGGCAACATGCAAACAATTGTGTGCCATCAAGCTACGTACAGGATGCACTGGGAACCATCAAGAGAGGAGAGCATTCAAATTAGGAAGGCTTGGGGAAAGCTTCCTGTAAAAGATGGGATTTCAGCTGCAACTTAACAGAAGTCCCTGAAACTAAGGGCAGCAATAGGAAGAGAGAATATTCCATTCTGTGAAGTACAACAAAAAAAGGCAGTTTGGCTGGACTTTACGGAATAGAAAATGTTTTCATTTGGGGAAACTGAGGTGCAAAGAGGCTAAGCTACTTACCAATGGATACATAGTTAGGAAGACAAAGGGTAAGAACTTGAAACAAAGCCTTTCTAATTCCAAAGTCATTGCTTTTTCCACTAGACCATGCTTAGGTACTTGGGATGTCACCTCATTGTCTTCCATGTGTTCAAATTGCAATTCCTTCTCATACTGCACAATTCTTGCTTATGTCTTTTTTTATAAATATTTTACAAAGGATCTACCCCAATGCACTAGAAGATTTCCACTGCTTCTTTTAATATTTTACAGGCACCAACCCGTATACCACATGCAATGTAACATCTATCTATTCTCCTTTACCCTCACTGCATTATTGGTCCATTCATTCCCCATGTTCATAATGATGTCTTCAGACCAGTTTTAGCTTGTAAGTTATCATTGCTATGCCCTGCTTATACCACTTATACCCACCATAGAAAGACTTTCAGGGCAGCTAGGTGGCACAGTGAATAGAGCACCAGCCCTGGAGTCAGGAGGACCTGAATTCAAATCCAACCTCAGACACTTAACACTTACTAGCTGTGTGACCTTGGGCAAGTCACTTAACCCCAATTGCCCTGACCCCTCCAAAAAAGCAAAAAAAAAACCTTACCTTTGGGTTAATTGTGATTTAAATTCTTCTAAGATTCTAGCATTCTATGATCTATAGTCATCTTCATTGCGAGAATATTGCTCATTTAAAGATCAAGTTCTGTGTCATCATACACACTCAGATCATTGAAAGCACTTTAAAATTCTCCAGATAACTTCTATTCACTTTTAGGGCTCTTCTAAAATCATCCATCTGTAGTGTCTATCTATAGGACCAGCTGAATGGGCTGTATGTAATAATATATGTATGTAATACATTTGTATGTAATAATTTATGTATGTAATAATTTGGAGAATAAGTTTTTCATCCACTTTATTTCTGTAATGTAGATGTTTAAGCTGATCTCTTTTGAAGGAACATTATTTCATTGAGAAGATTTCATGGTGTCCAGAATTTTGTAACTATATGTCTATATGTGTGTGTGTGTATGTAGCTAGATAGATGTAGATATATACAGACATTCTCTCTCTCTCTCTCTCTTTCTCTCTCTCTCTCTTTCTCTCTCTTCCTCTCTGTCACCCACATACACACACACACACACACACACTGTTTTATATAAATAGAAGAAATTGGCAATTGGAGACTTTCACCACTAATAAGGAATTCCTTTCTCATTAGAATCTGTATAAGACATTCTCCATAACTCTGGTGAAAATCCTAGATGAGAATATTTTATTTTCTAACTCACTTAAAATTCCTACTCAGTTGACCATTGAACAAATTGCCATGGTTCAATATGAAACAAATCTTGTAGGATTTTTCTATCATATAGATGGAAGACACCTTGTCTAAGAAGAAACTTCAAAATTATATTTTGTTCTACTTCATTAAATGTTTATTTTTAAGTAATTCTATAAACAATTAATGAAGTAGCATCTTAAAGTCTTTGAACCTCTTGTTCAACTGTCTGATTCTGAAGATATAAGCTGTTATAGAATATTAGAAAGTATAGCTTTTTCCTTCTTGCATTTCCATCAAGGATATCCTCAATGCCTGCATAGACCATTTTCAAAAAGATTTTATAAAAATGTGTAGACATCTGGATTGGTAGATGTTGATTTTTTTTCTTGGCTGCTTTTCCTTGGTTAATAATAACAATAACATTGGGGTGGCTAGGTGGCACAGTGAATAGAGTACCAGCCCTGGAGTCAGGAGGACTTGAATTCAAATCTGGTCTCAGACACTTCACACAAAAAACTAGCCATGTGATCTTGGGCAAGTCACTTAACCCCAATTGCCCTCCAAAAAGCAAAAATAATAATAATAACAATAACAAATCTGGCCTCAGACACTTAACATTTACAAACCATGTGACCTTGGGCAAGTCACTTAACTCCAATTGCCCAGCTTTCCCCCCTCCAAAAAGCAACCCCCCCAAAAAAACTCAAACCCAGAAGTGATACCAATTTGGGGACCATCTTATATTTGGTTGATATTTTGGGGCAGCTAGGTGGCGCAGTGAATAGAGCACTGGCCCTGAAGTCAGGAGGACCTGAGTTCAAATCCAGCCTCAGATGCTTAACACAAAAACTAGCTGTGTGACCTTGGGCAAGTCACTTAACCCCAATTGCCCTCCAAAAAGCAAAAATAATAATAATACTAACAATAACAATAATAATACCATATATGATATTCTTCTAGAATCTTCCCTTCTTGAAGAAATCATGAAAATCAATACCTGAGTACATTTAACATTATGTTCCTTTAGCATGGATTTCTTTGGCACTTATTTGATCTTATATAATCAGTCTTCCCAATTTTATCTTTTTAAAATGCTATGGTCACTTTTTGATGTAATGCTGGGTACTCAGTTGGCAGAGTTCAAATATGGTGGTCCTACTATAATCACTGATAATAATGAATCACCCCAGAAATGCCAAAGTTTTCCATTTCAGGTCTATGTGTTGTTTTCCTTCTAATTCATCCAAAAATGCTCTTAATTTAATCTGCTTCAATTAGAGCCCATGCAAAGCTATCAGCAAGTTTGTATTTTCCTCTTAACTGACTTTTGCCATTTTATGAGGTAATAAAATTAAAAATCTTCCACATGTAAAATACCTTGTAAACCTTAAAGTGCTGTATGAATGTTATTAGCAGTAGCAATAATAATAATCCCCTACTTTATTTTACAAATGAACTAAAAATCTAAATTAGTGATGCCCTTTGACTGTCAATGTTACTTAGCAAGGAGATGCAGTGTTGCCTGGATTAAATTGTTTCTAGGTTCTTCCAGTCTCCTTATTGGCTTTTTTACATTGGTTAAACTTCTTTAAGGAAAAAAAGATAGTCAATGACTTTATATTTGTCAAGTTCTCACTTTTTCAGAGTCAGCTTATTTAAACATGCTAGATTGGAGCTTCCGCAATCAAATGTAGTCTGTTCTCATTTAACTTTTCTTTGATTTTGGTATTGATTTTGACCTTTGCTTTCAACCAGTCAATGATCATCCTGGATCACAAACAGCTGAATCTGAAATAACTGCTAGGTTGGAAACCAGATGATTCCTATAAATATAGAGTCAATTTCATTATGAGTGATGTTGTTCAGTCCTTCTAGGTCTAGCACCTTCTGATTCTATTCTATATCAGCTACTCACAAAGTACCTGTATGAACCCTCTGTGTGGATTATAATCGGTTTGCCTCTTTCATTTCTTAATTCTGTGTCATATTATCAGTATTGCCTACTATAACAAATTATCTACTAAATTTTATTATTTTATGACTTTGCACCATAGCTATATGATGCATATTCATATCATAGCTTCTGCAACCTAAAATTTTGCCTAAATAAACCTAAAATAAAATTCTGCAACCTAAAAACCAAAAAAAATTTTGAAAGAATAGAGAGGTATTGGGGTGGCTAGGTGGCGCAGTGAATAGAGCACCAGCCTGGGAGTCAGGAGTACCTGAGTTCAAATCTGACCTTAGACACTTAACATTTAGTAGCTGTGTGACCTTGGGCAAGTCACTTTACCCTCATTTGCCCTGTCTTCCCCCCTCCAAAAAAAAAAAAAAAAGAATAGAGAGGTGAGCTTAAAGTAATAGGCACCAGGAAAGAATGGCTGGAATACAAGTAGGGGTTTTCATTCCTGCTGAAAAGCTGCAATTTTCCTTTTTGTTTTGAAAATAAAAGCCCACATTTCAAAGATTTAGCCCCTACCCACACATCCTTCCTTTTTTGTGTACTTGGAGGTTTGACATTCGCTAGCACATTTCATGATCTAAGTTGCTGTAACAAACAATTTCGTTCATCAGATAATCATCTACCATATATTAGACCAGAGGCAGGGTAGGAAAAAAAAATAGAGACATCTTTGGAGTGAGGAAGATCAGGGTTTAAGTCTTACTGCTGACACATGCTATCTACAAGTATGTACACAAAGCAAATCACCTCATCTCTCAGTGCCCCAGGCAACTCTCTAAGGCAATAAATGACAAAGGATCTGCCAGTTTACATCAGGCAGCTAGGTGGTACCAGGGATAGAGTTCCATATCCTACATTTGATGCTTACTACCTGTGTGATCTTTGGTAAGTTGGGCCTGGAATCTGGAGGATCTGAGTTCAAATTTGCCCTTGGACAGTTACTAGCTGTGTGACTGAGCAAATCACTAAACTTCTGTTTTCCTCAGTTTCTTCATCTGTAGATGGTGACAGTAATAGCATCTACCTCCCAATGTTACTGTGGGTGTCAAATAAGATAATATTTGTAAAATATATAGTACTTATTAAATATTTATTCTATTAGTGGAGGGAATTTCTACTCCAGGAATTTATGAAATCATGGGTTTGGATAATGTGTAAGGCATTGATGCCTTATAAATTTTCCTGTGTGCAAGGTTATAATTTAAAAGACAGAGCACTGAAGAAGAAAACAGAGAAAAGAGAGTCAGAGAAAAATAGAGATCAAGCTAAACTCAATCATTATCAATCAATTTATTAAGCACATACTTATGCATCTTCAGGGCTTGAATCAAAAAGCCTCATCTTCCTGAGTTCAAATCTGGCCTCAGATCCTAACTAGCTGTGTGTCCCTGGCTGGGCAAGTCATTTAACCCTATTTGCCTTAACTCTAGAATGAACTGGAGAAGAAAACGGCAAACCACTCCAGTAGCTCTATCAAGAAACACCAAGTGACTGCCAGGTAGCACAGAGAGTAAGAGCACTGGCTCCAGTGTCAGGATGACCTGGAGATCGAATCCCGGGCTCAGACACTCAGCACCACACCCAGAAATAACTGGCCGTGTAACCTTGAGCAAGTTACTTAACCCCAATTGCTTAAAAAAAAGAAAGAAACACCAAATGAGGTCGCCAAGAGTTGGACGAAACTAAAATGGCAAACAACAACAACCATGAATGAGAAAAACATAAAACGAGAAAAAATGGTTATCACCTACCATCCATCAACATACATTTATTAAGTGCCTACTCTGCTAAGTGGTGGGAATATAAAGAATGGCAAAAGAGAAGCTCTTCTCCAGGAACTCAGTTTAATGGGAGAGACAACATGCAAATTACTATCTACAAACAAAACATACAGGACAAATTGGACATAATCAACAGAGAGGAAGGCACCAGAATTAAAGAGGTGGGAAAATCAAGAAAGGTTTGGAATCAGCATAGCTTAAAAATCTAGGCCTTTGTTTTACAAACTGTCTCCCCAGGAATACCTTCCTTCAGTGACCATCACTCATTGATTTCTCACCCAGACTTCTTTCTTCCCAGCTGATTGCTTCCCCTACCTTATTTTGGGGGGAAGAGAAGGAAAGCATCAGCTGTGTGACTGAAATTCTACCAGCCCCTGCTTGGTTTAATTTGGGCTTGTGGACCTTTATAAATGCATCCCTTTAGATGTATACTAACAGGAAGACCATGAAATGCTGTACAGGGCAGAGATCAGGCAGCAACCACATGAGAACCAGAGGATGCAGCACAGGCTTATGAAATGAACCCAAAGTAATTGTAAGACATACTACTCAGAGTCATTGGGCTGACATTTCACAGGGGCCAGATGTTTTTTCATCGTCAGAGCAGCTACTTTTGGCCATTACTTTTCTCAGTGGGATTAATTCTGTTCTGTTCTTGAACCTTCAGTTTGCTCCTAATACTGAGGCCTGATCTTGACATTTTCACCCTATCAGTTAAAAGGAAAGAAAAAAGAAAAAAGGAAGCAGTGGCCTCTGGATGAGCCAAATAAGAATCTACCGTCAGGTCAAAGGCAAAAGGGCTGAGCAGGTAAATTATTTAAAATTTAAAATACAGGTGATTCTCCTTCTGTTGGTATTCAGGGATTTCTGTTTCATGGCAGGAGCTATGGAATTACAATAATAATTATCCTTCTTATGTAAGTACCTCAAGGCTTAGCTCACATGCTACATCCTCCAGGAAACCTTTTCTGATTTTGTGAATTGTTTGTGCTCCCTATCTCCTCAAATAATGTATCAGCTTATGTTGTTTCTGTTTCAACCACCAGGTAGAATATAAACTCCTCAGGGGAAGGGACTGTTTTTAATTCTGTTTTTGTATTCCTGGTGCCTAGCATTGTACTTTTCCCTATGGTAGATGTTTAATAAATGCTTGTTCATTTCAGTGATATTTTTAGTTGTTTCTGACTCTTTGTGACCCCATTTGGGGTTTTCTTGGCAAAGATACTGGAGAGGTTTGCCATTTCCTTCTCCAGCTCATTTTACAGATGAGGAAACTGAGGCAAACAGGGTGAAGTGACTTGTCCAGTGTCACATAACTAGCAAGTGTGTGAGGCTGGATTTGAATTCAGAAGATGAGTCTTTCTGACTCCAGGACCAGGGCTCTCTATCCACTGTGCCACCTAGCTGCCCCAAATGCTTGTTAAATTGGATCGAATTGAAGGTACTCATAGGCTGACAGATCTACACCTAGAAAGGTGACCACTGATATCTATTATAATCATCTCCTTTTAAAAGGGGAGGAAATGAAGCCCAGAAGAGTTAATTACCCAAGATAAGTTATTTTTCTTCAGTGTGAGAACTTCTACCTATGCCCCCTTGTTCTTGTTGCTTGGTCATTTCCAACCCCTCATGACCCACTTTGGAGTTTTCTTGAAAGACATACTAAAGTTGTTTGACATTTCATTCTTCAGCTCATTTTATACAACAGAAACTGAGGCAGTTAAGTGACTTGCCAAGGTCACACAGCTAGTAATTGTTTGAGGCCAAATTTGAACTTGGGAAGATGAGTGCTTCTGACTCCAGGCCTGGTACTCTATTCACTGTGCCACCTAGCTTCCCTTATCCCCTTGTACAGCTTAGCAACCAAACATATGAATCACCTGCAAGACCATGTACCACACACTATTTTAGGTGCTGCGAATACAAAGAAAAAATAATGAACTAGTCCCTGCCCTTAAGAAGTTTACATTCGGGAGCAGCCAGGTAGCACAGTAAGTAAGAGTACCGGCTCCAGTGTCAGGATGACCTGGGATCAAATCCGGGCTCAGATACTTAGCACCACACCCAGAAATAACTGGCTGTGTAACCTTGAGCAAGTTACTTAACCCCGATTGCTTAAAAAAAAAAAAGTTTACATTCTATCAGGGAAAACAACATGTATATATGAGTAAATAAAAAATTTATAAAAAGTAGTGAGGAGAAGGAGTTCTACCATCAGGGAGTATCTGGAAAGGCCTCATGGGAGAGATGGCCTTTCAGTTTATTTTTGTAGGAGCTAGGGATATTAAGAAGTGGGAGTACATTCCAGCACTTCCAGCCTAGGAAAAAAGCAAACACAGAGAGAGAAAATATAGAACGCTATACATAAAAAGCATCAAGGGACTCATTAGTAGATCTTTTTTTTTTTTTAACATCCATATGACAAAAAAATTTCCCAGCCTAAGGCCAACATGTTGGTGAAATTCTATGAGTTTAGAAAGGCTGGTTCTCAGACAACAGATAAAGAGACTATCTCTGGCTCCATAACTATAGGCTTCCTAGCTTATTAAGAGCTACCAGAGATCAAGGCCCTTGACAGCCTAGGGTCACCTCCACACTATCATGAGCAAAGTAGGACTTTGGCAGATAATAATTTGAAAATTATTGTAGCCCCCATTTGTCTAACTTCACAGTTTACAAAGAGCTTTCTCTTCTACTAACCTATTGCCTATCACCACTTAAGAGACAGCCATTGCCATGGAGAAGTATTTCAACTGTATTGTGAAGACCACAGTTATTTTAGAGTCAGGGTTCTTATCCTGGGGTCTGTGAATTTGTTTGGTTGTTGTTGTGGTGGTGGTGATGGTGGTGGTGGTTTTTGGAGGCAATCTGGGTTATGTGACTTGCCCAGGGTCACACAGTTAATAAATGTATGAGGCCAAATTTGTATTCTGGTCCTCCTAACTTCAGGGCTGGTGCTCTATCCACTGTATTTTTTTTTTTTACCATTTTTAAAAAATGTATTTTGATAAATAAATTAGATTCCTCTTTTATGTTTGGTTTCTAGGAAACTAAGTTGTGAAATACATATAGTTCTGGACATGGAGTCAGGAAGACCAGAGTTCATATCCCACCTCCATACCCATAATACCTGTATGACCATGGAAAAGTCATTTAACTTCTTTCAGGTATCCTCATCTTGAAAATGAGGATAATCATAGCATCCGCTTTGTATGACTATTGTGAGGACCAATAGAGATAATATATGTACACTTTGAAATCCTTAAAATGCTATTATGCTTTGCTTTTTTATTTTTGCAGGGGGGAAGGCAAGGAAAATTGGGGTTAAGTGACTTGCCCAAGGTCACACAGTAAGTGTGTCAAATGTCTGAGACTGGTTTTGAACTCAGGTCCTCCTGACTCCAAGGCCAGTGCCACTTAGCTGCCCCAATTATGTTTAATCCCATATATTTTCTGGATTCAAAAACATTATTCTGAGAAGGGGTCCATAGGCTTCACAAGACTTTCAAAGAACTTCATGACACACAAAAAAAAAAAACACTTAAAACCCCTTGATTTAGAGGGAGCCGGAGATGGGACCAGTCTCATATAACTAAGCCTAAAACATTGGAATCGGAAAAATGCTGAGTGTAACAAATTGAGGAAGCTGTGTAGAATCTATATATACCTTTTCATATTGACCCTCTGCATGCTGACCACAAACACTCTTTCCTTTTCTCACTCCCTTGGACTCTGTTCTTGATCTTAGTACTGGCCCTGTTTCTATTTCAGACACTGCTTTCTGCCTCTGGCCCCTCTGCTCAGCAACCCATGTCCTGGTTCCTGGCTCGGGCTTGTCACATCATGCTTCTATCCTTTTTGAAAATGGAAATGCTCCTGGGGGAAGTAACACATTTATTGGAGGTATGTTATAGGGCTGACTTGGGAAAAGGGGACTTGATTTAGGACTTGCCAGTGACAGCAAAGCAATTGGCCTAAAATGTCTAAAATGGATTATAAGATATTAAAAGGAAAGGTAAGTCATGAAAGTAGAAGTACTGAAAGGGGATTTAATTTGGAGATGAGTAGACTAAAAATGTCTGGGACATAGACAAGATGGGGGAAGAGCCAAAGTAAAGGTGATATTGACCAAATGATAGGAATTGCTCATTTAATTACCAATAATTATTAATTATGCTCAATAATAATTTAAATAGCTTGTTAGGACTCACAGAGCTTCCTTTCTATTGTCTCACTTGCATCCTGTGATATAGGTGTTATCATTAACCCTATCTTACAGATAGATTAGGAGATTGAGGTACAGTGAGGATAAGCGATTCACCCATTATATAGTTAAGTATCTGAGTGCAAAATTCATACCTAGGTCTTTCTGACACCAAGTCCAACACTACTTGTATTGCTTTATATAGATGTAAAGGGGACTGCAAAACACTTTTCAGTTTTTAATTGGCCCATAACTGTGCATGAAGAACTAAGAAAGTGCTTGGAACAGTGACCTTGCCCCTGGGCTTGGGGCTGCCTCTGCTTTTTCTCTACTTATCTATATAGAAAAACAAAAGATTTCAGACTCAGAAATTAGGAAAACCCAAACCACAGAGCTGTTTGATAATTATTAGGTAAATAACCATAAGTTGGATTATTGTCTAGACTTATGGTTCTCAAATTTGTTAGTTTCTTTAGAATCTTAAAAATTACTGAGGTACTCCAAAGAGCTTTTGTTTATGTGGCTTCTATCAATATTTACTCTATTTAGTATCATGATGAAAAGATCCCTTGAAAGGGTCTCAGGGGCCCACCAGTGGTGTCTGGACCACACATTGAGAACCACTGATCTAGGCTTCCAAGAGCATACAATGGGAAGGAGGCAGAATGTTTATATAGTTTATTATAAGCAGTGAGGTCTGTGGCAGAGAAATTCAAGCTGCTGTTCAAAAGTAAATTAGGTATGTAATGAGGCATATTTATTCTTCCTAATTGGGCAACCTGAAAGAGTTAATGTGCCAAGAAAGTAACCCTGGTTAAAGAATGGAGCCCAATGAGATGTTGTCTCAGAAATGTTTTACATGAAAATAGTTCCCTTCCCAAGCTACAATGAAAAGCTGCTAACTCAGATTTGGTTCCATGCAAGATGTCTGAATCATAGTCTTCTGAGTTCTCCTAGGTTTCTATTTCAGATGGGAAATGCCTAGGGGTGGGGCAGAGGAAATGTCATAACATACCATTTCAGATGGGAACTCTTTGAGAGCAGATATGGAATCTTAACCAATATAATTTAAGCAGGCATTTATTAAGTGTCTACCATGTGCCAGAAACTATGGTAAGCATTTTATAAATATTATCTCATTTGACCCTCACAACAACTCTGGGAGACAGGTGCCATTATTATCCCTGTTTTACAGTTGAAGAAGCTGAAGCAGAAAGAGGTTAAGTGATTTGTGGGGGGTTATAAAGCTAGTAAGTGCCTGAGGCCATTTCTGAGCTCAGGTCTTCCTAACTCCAGGGCCCCATGCTCTATCCATTATATCACTATCTGTGCCTCTAAATGCACCACTAACATCCTACCCTGGTAGCTCCTCTTAACTTGGAGATATCTCTGGGTTCTCAAAAGCTAAGCCATTGAGCAGCAAACTCAGGAAGGTCCTACCAAGCTGAAAAGGGCTCAGAAATAGGTCACTACTGGATTGGCATGCAGTAAGTGCTTGAAAACACTTGTTGATAGACTGATCAGACTAGCTAAATTTGAGAAGACTCATTAGCAGGTTACCTGAAGGGTAAGGAATTTTTTCAACTAGAGGAACACATGAAAACCATCTACTGAGGGGCAGAGGCCTTGCCATCCATGATGGTCTAAGGAACAATTACTCTGTCAAAATCACAAATTCTGGAATGACTGAAGTCAACCTCGGTATCCACTATAGCAATCCACTGACAGAAGATGCCCAGAAAGCTATGTCAACATAAAAGTTCAAGCAAAACTGGTTAATTCCAATTCTAATAAACCTTAAATAACAAAATAATTTTGTTTTCTTCTGAGTAACTTAATGCTTCCTATTTACAACCCCCCAGGGATATGACCTTAATTATGTATATCTATTACAAATCTCATGTGCATTCCCATACAAAAATGTCTCACATAGCTATTTCTTAAAAAAAAAAAAAAAAGATGGTAAATCTGAGAGGAGTTCCTCCTACATCTCCTACACTTTCATGGGCATACCTGTTCAGTGCTGAAAGACTTTACAAGGACCCAGCAATCCCTTGATCACTGTGATAGTAGCAAGGGGAGGGCAGTGCATTAAGAATTATTGACCTATGAACTAGGAAATCCACTTACTCAGTAAACTTAAAAAGGAGAAACATCTCCCACTTTCACTCTCTTCTTCTTTTCTCCTGAACATGTAGCATGGAAATTTCTCTACAACTACCTAGAGTCACTGTCCACCCCTGACAACTATGGTGGTTGCTCACTAATGGCTGCAATGTGTTACCTAGGCAACCCTGAGTCTAGACCTTGAGTCCATGCCTGCGTCTTCTACTTATGTATTGTATCAGGACTTATGTGCTAATGTAAACATCAGTGCTAAGGTGGACATTTCTAGCCTTTGTTCTTATTGTTTTGTCATTTTTAGTTCTATCTGACTCTTCATGACCCCATTTGGGGCTTTCTTGGCAAAGATACTGAAGTGGTTTGCCATTTCCTTCTCTAGCTCATTTTTTTTAAAAGCAATTGGGGTTAAGTAACTTGCTCAAGGTTACATGGTCAGGTGTTTCTGGGTGGGTGCTAAGTGTCTGAGCCCAGATTCGATCCCCAGGTCATCCCGACACTGGGGCTGGTGCTCTTACTCGCTGTGCTACCTGGCTGCCCCTCTCTACCTCATTTTACAGATGAAGAAACTGAGGCAAATAGGGTTAAGCAACTTTCCCAGGGTCACACAGCTAGTAAGAGACTTGATTTGAACTTAGGAAGATGGGTCTTCCTGACTCCAAACCCAGCACTTTATCCACTATGCCACCTAGCTTCCCACACTTCTAACCTGAGAGGACACAAATTTGATCATAAGGCAGGCAGCCTCATGAGTTTGAGATTGGAACTGACTGGCAACTGGAGTAATTTTCTAGAACTATTTCCTTCTTAGAAAAGGTCAGCACTTTCTGCAGGCTGTACTCCAGACCTCCTCTATCATGCCCCAGCTTTTCATCCTGAAACTTCATGCAATTCAAATATTGGAAATAGTCTCCTGAGATCTCTGATTGAATGACTCTTTCTAGAATTTCCATTTAAGAAGGATGCCCAAGACCACCATGACTCATTTTTTTCTAGGCTACCTTCTGGACTCCTTCCATCATACCCCAAGGCTGGGCAACTTTAACCTCCTCCCATTTCCTCCTCGGGTCCCCTTTTAGCTTTCTTTTATGGGTTTTCTTCCTCATTAGAACATAAGCTCCTTGAGAGCAAGGACCATCTTTCTACTTGTATTTGTATTTCCAGTGCTTAACACAATGATTGACACATAACTGGCAATTAATAACTTTTAGTTGACTGGCCTGAACACAAGCTCTGGCCTGTTAGAAGAAATAAGCCTTAAAGGAGTTTTTCAGAAAGTGCTTGGTTGAGGAGAAGACAAAATGTCTGTTTATCAGTACCATAAAATGTTTTATGTTTTAAGTATCAGCAAAGTATAGTAAGAATTATGGGTTAGTGTTTCATGTTTTAAGTCTTTGCCAATGTACACTTATGAATCTTTTCTGTTTTATGGATTTCTTCCATGTGTAGAAAATAGATAGCTGTCCTATATCTGACCTAGAGTGAATATTGACTACTTTTTTATTGCCTTTTGTGGAGATCTTAAACTTGAGTCAAATCTAAGCTTCAAGTTACTTTCTTTAGGACTCTGGGGTTAGGACATAAAGAGCAAAAGAATACAAGAAAAAAACTTGACCCTTTTTTTTGAGACCAGGTTCATCCTGGACTGAAACTAGTCCTCTAATAAGTCCAGAACATGGGGCTTCTCAGTGGGAAATGATACCCTTACCCACCTTGCCCCTAGTGCTATTCAATTATTACAAAAGTAAAATATGAAAACTTTCAAATACACTCCACAATCTAAGTAGGGACTGAGGATAGAGGGATCGTTAATAACTCACTTTAAAATGATATTAACACTTTTTACTCACTTATAAGTTTGAACTTTGGCCACATGGTCTACAGTGGCACCATCTCAGATTCGTCAGTGATCCCTCAATTTCACTGTCATCATACTTAGAATGTGAGAAGTGTCATGAAAATATTGTTTTAATCTCACAAGTCACTTCACTAATGGCAGCATTACTGAAGCTATATAACCTCACAATCATGAACTTCCAGCTTATAAATGAAGGTGGATTTCCAGATTGGGTTTGCAGGCTAGCTCTACAAACCTGAGTTGGTGAACCTGACCACTTCCCTCTACACCCTAAAAGAAGTTTGCTATATAGTTGATAAAGTTCTGGACCTAAAGTAAAGGAAAAACTGGGTTCAGATCTCTCCCCTAATCCTCGCTGATTGTGTGGTAAATCACTTTTGAGTTTCAGTTTTCCTCATCAATACAATAATACCTATAGAATAGAGGTATCTGTTATAGGGCTCAAATGAGATAAAGCATATAAAATGTATTAAGAAAATAGAATGTACACTCCCTGAGGGAGCTTAATTTTTTCCTTTATATATTCAGTTCCTGGAACATGATGATCACTTAATAAGTATTTGATTGATTGAAAGTGTTCTGTATCATTCTCCAAATGATCAATGGTCAAACAACATAGTTTTCAAAGGAAGACAGATACCAATAGCCACATGAAAAGTGTTGTGAATGACTAATAAATAGAGAAATTCAAATGAAAGTATCTATGAGGTTCTATCTCACACTCCTCAGATTGACAATGATGACAACAAAGAAAAATGACAAATGTTTGTGGGACTGGGAGAAAACAGGGACACTAGTGCATCATTGGTGGGGTTTTGAATTGATTTAACCATTCTGGAAAGCACTGGAACTATACAATAATCCCTACATATGCTTTGACCCAAAGATACTTCTATAAAGCCTATAGTTCAAAGAAAAAGGACCCATATGGCTAAAAATATTTATAGCAGCTCTTTTTGCAATGTCAAAGAACTAGAATAGAAGTAGGTGACCATCTGTTGGGAAATGGATGAGCAAGTTATGGTATATGAATGTATTTATCATATTATTGTGTTGTAAGAAATGACAAGAGTTCATACAGATAGATCTTGGAAGACTTCTTTCAGCTGATGCAGAGTGAAGTGATCAGAATCATGAGGATAATTTATGCAATAACATCTATCTGTTTAAAAAAATGTATGCTATAAGAATTCAGATCGGTGTAATGACCAACCATGATTCCTGAGGACTGATGATGAAGCATGCTGCTTTCTTCCTGAGAGGGAGGTAATAGAGTCAGGGTGCAGAATAAGAAGTAGATTTTTTTTACATCAGTTATGTGGGGAATTTGTTTTTGTTTAATTATGTCTATTTAAAATGTTTTTTTTAATTTTATATTGAAGGAGTGGCAAGGAGAAAAATAAAAGCTTAACTGAAAAATAAGACAAAATTTAAAAAAAAATCATAGGGCTCTGAAAACCCCAAAGAACTATTTTAAAACTATTTCAATCTGGTGAATAATCTGAGGATGAAATACCTGTAAATTGGAAATTCTACACTGACCAGACAATTTGAAAAGAAAGCACCAAACTAGAATTGTTAAATATCATCATTGCACCATGCCTCTCCTGGGTTAGCAATACAGAGTAATCAAACTGTCTCTGCTTACTGGAAAGCTCAGTATCAAGGTTAAACTGAGCAGAGCCAAGGCATTCTCGCCATTAACAACTACAGCAGGCTGACTTGCCTCTTTGTGAGCTAGCACACTCTCTGTGACTATTCATCAAGCAAATGGTCTACATTCTTTTTTCAATGAGCTTTACTTTAGCACAGTTACTTGAGCAGAGCCTTCCAGAATAATTGGAAATTGATTCTCATCCCTCCACACACATACATCCTAATTCTTTGCCTGATTTGATGAAATACCATTCTCTGCTCCAAGAAGGGGCTTGTATTCCCCTTGCTAATAAGTCTCTGTGAGTCCCAAGGCAGAGAATGTCACACCAATGTTAATAGAGACTACTTAGTATGCAGAATCTACAAGTCAAGTAGATTGCACTTTCTGTGTTTTCTCCCCAATGCCTGGCCCATGTGGTCATTTGTTAAATATTAATTAGATGGTAATAGAAAACCCAATTTAAAGGCACATGGTATTTTTAACCTAGGGGTAAGTAAAGAAAGATTTTTTTTCAAGACAAGTATATTATTCTTCCGTGTCATATGCTTGAAAAGTCAGAAAAATTTATATTGACTTGAAAACCCTATGGAAAAGAATACCTGACAGCAATATGGCAGCTGAGTAGCCTTCATCCTGCAATATCCTTAGGCTAAGTGAAAGGTATAGTATAACCAAAAGAGCAGTGGCAATAGTCAAGAGACCTGCCTGCATGCTACTAACTTAGTTGTGGGACCTGCGCAAGTCTCTTCACCTCTATATAATTTTAGTTTCTTTATATGTAAAATGAGGATGGTTGGGAATAGATGATTTCTAAATATTCTTCTCTTATATTCTGAGAAGCAGCATGGTGTTGTGGATAGAGGACTAAACTAGGAGTCAGGAAGACCTCAGTTCAAGTCTTATCTCAGACACTTAGTTGTGTGATCCTGGACACCTAATTACTTTGTGACTTCAGTTTCTTTGTCTGTAAAATGAGGAGGTTAGACTTGTTTGTCTCTAAGGCTCTTCCCAGATCTAAATCTGTGGTACTATGATCCTGTATTCATTCTTTTTTTTTTTATAGCAATCAGGGTTAAGTCACTTGCCCAGGGTCACAAGCTAGTAAGTATCAAGTGTCTTAGGCCAAATTTGAACTCAGATCCTCCTGACTCCAGGGCCAGTGCTCTACCCATTATGCCACCTAGCTGCCCCTCCTGTACTCATTTATAATAAGAAAGGGTATCATAATGTTCTGAGAATATGAAGGAAAAAAATTATCTATACTGTTTCTCATAAAGAAAAGGGTTCAGCAAACTATTGCCAAGGGTCCAAACCCAACCCACAGCCTGGTTTTTGTCCTACTGCGAGCTAAGCATGGTTTTACTTTTTAAAGTTATAAGGCAGCAAACTGACACAGTGGATAGGGCACTGGCTCTGGGGTCAGGAAGGCCAAATCCTGCCTAAGATATTTATTAGCTGTATGACCTTGGACAAGTCACTTAGCCTCAGTTTGCCTCAATTTCCTCATTTGTAAAATGGGGATAATAATTGCAGTTAGTTCCCAGAGTTATTGTGAAGAGCAATTGATATAATATTTTTTTAAGCAATTGGAGTTAAGTAACTTGCTCAATGTTACACGGCCAGTTTTTTGTGTGGGTGTTAAGTATCCTCCTGACTCCAGGGCTAGCACTCTCACTCACTGCACTACCTAGCCGCCCCTTGATATAATATTTATAAAGAACTTAGTGCAGGTGTTTGACATGCTGTTGGTGCTCTGTAAATGCTAGCTATTGTTACCAATATTATTAGGGGCAGCTGGTGGTGCAGTGGATAGAGGCTCAGGCTTGAAGGAAGGAAGACTCATTTTCCTGAATTCAAACCTGGTCTCAGACACTAGCTATGTGGCCCTGGAAAAAATCATTTAACCCTGTTTGCCTCAGTTTCTCAATCTGTAAAATGAACTGGGAAAGGAAATGGCAAACCATTCCAGTATCTTTCTTAATAAAATCCCAAATGGGGTCATTAAGAGTCAGACATGACCAAAATCACTGAACTACAAAAACATTATTAATATGATCATTATTAAATATATAAAAACCCTTCTTAGCTTAAACCAGACAAAAACAGACAAAGGGCTGAATTTGGCCCTCGGTCTGTAGTTTGCTGATATAGAAGATGAATTTATTATTAGCATATGCTTTGAAGTTATTTTTCTTGTACTGGTACAAGGTTCATATTGAAAACTAGTAAGAAATAAGGTCCAATAGTGAACATGAGGTATCCACCCTGCCTTGCAAATTTTGGAGGAGCCAGTGGTCACTCATTGTCTCATCTGAAAAAAATCCTATTTTCTAAATTCTGTGAGAAGTTAAGCTTAATATAAACTACAGTCAACTCTTCATTATCCATAAAAGATTCCAAGAAGAATCTTGGAACATCAAAATTTTTTTTTACATGGAAGCAGGGCTTCAACTGAAAAACAAAAAGGCTCTGAAGCAGAGGAGGAAAATGTCATAATAGAGGAAGAAGGGAAAAATAAAAACAACTGTATCCCTAGAAGTTTTTAAAAATGAGACCCTTCCTGAAAAGGATGGAGTTGATTCCTCTGAAGAGAAAAGATCTGCTAATCCTGTAAAGAAATATATTATTAAGCTATAGAAGCTATCAGGTGGAAGACGATCTAGTAAGTGTCAGAAGAAGTCAGGACCAGTTGTAATTGGTGATTCACTGCTCAAGAAGTAACTGAGGCAGTGATTTGTCAACCTAACAACAATTGAGAGGTCTGTTGTCTTCCCAGACTTGTATCTAAGACATACCGGAAAATGTCCCCCAAATTATCAAAATAAGTGATGACTGGTGATTGATAGGGATACAAATGATACTGCCAGAAGGGACTTCAAAAGAATTGCCAAAAATTGGGAAAGAAAGTGAAGATCCCAAGGGGCACAGGTTCTATTTTGCTTACTACTACCCTCTCCTTGATAGCAGAGAGGGAAAAGATTTAGTAAGTAAACAGCTGGCTAAGCAGGTGGTGTCTAAGAAAGGATTTGGATTTCTTGAGCATCGCTTGAAACACAGGAATTCTAGGCTCCTGGCCAGGGATGAAGTGCACCCATGAAAAACTGATAAGAATGTATTTGGCAGGAATTCCTTTTGGATATGGATTGGGCTAGATGGTCCCTGAAGTTCCTTCCCATATTAAATTCTCTGAGTCTTTAAGAGCAATTGATAATTCTATAACCGTGAGATTAATAGTATGGGACTCTTCAATACTTTCAGTACAACTGAATAGACATTAGAGGAACCTAGCCTAGGTGTATGTTATTTCATGAGGGAAACTGTCAGAAATAAAAATATTCTTAAGATAACCCATAGTGTTGTTATTCTATCTGTGGATCCATAGATGAAAAAGAGGGTTGGCCTTATAAGGCTTGAGACTTCTATGGCAAGGTCTATACTCCAAAATACAGTATTGACCTTATTATATGTTATTTGATCATTCAAGTTTAATTCCTTTGAGTCCTGAAGGCATTTCATCTAGATAATTCCCTAATTCAATGTGAATATCAAAGTTCATACCTAAAACCCTCATCACTTAACACCTTAGCAAGAATCAGCACAAATAAGATTCACTGTTGCCAGACAGATAGGACCAGAGGGCTAGAAAAGGAATCAGGAAAGGTGGGAGGACCCCACAGGCAACTTCTGTCACTTCACAATTTTGCCTCAAGCCAGCCTAGCCTATAAGTTTTATTTCCACAACTTGTTATCACGTCAATATGGGCATCTTAAAATAGAGTTCAAAAATCTCTCTGCTCCATTCATATTTACAAATACTGACATCCTGATTTTTTCCTAGAAAGTAGAATTAACAAAACAACATTTAATAATGCCTGCTTTAAATCATCAACAGATCCACAAGACTTTCATGACATTTAAAAAATAAATAAACAGTCATCATATTCTCTAAACAGGAAGGTACAAATACAATAAGGAAAAGGTTCAAATAATCAAATATTCAAAATATTTGACATGTTCAAAAACTCTAGCTGAAGAGTTTTGTCAGTTTAAAATTTAGAACTGGAAGGGACCCGAAAGGTCATCTGGTAATTTACTCCAAATTCTGTCATTTTACAAATGGGGAAACTGAGGCCCAGAGAAGATGAGTGACAACCAAGAATACATGAAATAAATAGGAGAGGTGGTATTAAAAATCAGATCTGTTAACTCCAAATCCATTGGGAAATGGGATGAATTTGGAGTCCACAGACCTGGATAAGAATCCTGGCTCTGCTACTTGAAACATGCATGACCCTGAGCAAGTAATTTTGCACAGAGCTTGGAATCAGAAAGGCTTATCTTACAGTTCCATCTGGCCTTAGATACTTACTAGCTGTGTGACCCTGGGCAAGTCATTTAACCCTGTTTGCCTCAGTTTCCTTACCTTTAAAATTAGTTGGAGAAGGAATTGGGAAAACCTTGCAGTATCTTTGCAAAGAAAATCCCAAAATGTGGTCATTAAGTCAGACACAACTGAAAATGATCGAAGAAGATCTCCTTTTCCTCATTCTGTAGGAAGGGAAGAGGAAGGACTTCTAAGGTCATTTACACTGCTATATTTCTGATCCTATGTCCCAAAGTTTTCTGTGAATACCAAATACAAACCTAAGCATGCCCCTCTTTTAAATTCATGATAAGGAAAACAATGAATACTGTGATTAACCACACTAATCCTGAACCAAATAATTTTATGTGGTTCACAACTTCAGAATCAGTCAGTCTGTATCCAGTGTAAGGGTACATATATCTCCAACTCCCTACTAGACATCTCAGATTGGATATCCTATAGACATCTTAAACTCAACATGTCTAAAACTGAAATCATCTTTTACCCCAAACCCTCCCTCTTCCATAGTCTCTTCATCGCCTAGATGTCATCCATAACTACACACTCTTTCTCACCCCACCTATTCAATGTGTTCAAAAACCTGTCTACTTTACCTTGGTGACATCTCTCCTTTGATACTGCCACCACCCTGGTACAGGTCCTCATCACTCACACCCACACTATTGCAATAGGCTGCTGGTAGGGCTCTCTGCCTCAGGTCACTACAATCCATCCTTCACCCAGCTCAGATGGGAACATGTTCCATTCCTTCCCCCTCCCCATTCAATAAATTCTAGTGGATCCCTATCACCTCAAGGATCAAATAGTAAATCCTCTGGCTTTAACAATCAAAACTCTTCACAGCCTGTCTCATGCCTAAAATCTTCTAGTCCCCTCCCCACATACTCTGTGATCCAGTGACACTGGTCTTAGTCTTCCTGGAACAAGACACTTTCTCTTCTGACTCTGAACATTTTCATTATCTATCCTTCATGCAAGAAACAAACACTCTCCTTCTTGATCTCTCTGCCTCTTGGCTTCACTGGCTTCCTTCAAGTGCCAGTTAAAATCCTACCTTTTACATGCAGAGAGCCTTTCCTTATTCCCCCTTAATGCCTTCCCTTTCTTGATTATTTTGAAGTCATATCTTCTACAAGATAGAACATAACATAATCTATGTTTTTACATAGTTGTTTAAGCCCACCCCCCCATTAGACTATGAGCTCCTTAAAGGCAGGGACTGTCTTTTACTTATCTTTGTCTCCCAAGGGCTTAGCACAGTAGCTGGCACATAGTAGAATCTTAATAAATTTTTTTGTGTTTTGTTTTTTGTTTTTTTTTTTTAGCAACTGACTGACAGTAGTGGATTAGTGCTATAGCAAGTTAAGGAAAGTTCAAAACTCTCTCCTTTCCTTCTCCTCTCTCCAAAGGAGCTTACCAACTAAGAAGGAAACTAGTAGATCACAAACTACAAATAACTATTAAGATAAATATAACTAATTACAGTTGCTCTCAAGGACTAAAGTGTCGCTAGAATGATTGGTATGATCACAGACAGGCAGTCTTGGAAGTTCCTCAATTAAGAGGTCAAACAGGATGAAGAAGGCAATCCCAGCCTCATGGATGACATTTACAGTGGCTTAAAAGTAGGAACAGGAAAGACAAAATGTTTTAAAAGTAGTATTGATCATAGGATCATTGATCTACAGATGGATGAGACCTCAATGATCATCTAGTCAAACCCTGCTGTTTTACAGATGAGGAAAGTAAAGCTGAACATGATTATAGTTCTTTGCTGTTTTTTCTTTGTTCTTATAGAAGACCAATGATATCATGAGGGTGAACTGGATTCAAGTGAGGCAGGGCTCTGCAAAGTCATCAGCCTCGCTCTCTCCTCCAGAGTCATTGGAGTCCAATGGCAAGACATAGGTCAGGACAACTGGTGATGGCCCTGGATGCAGTGGGAGACCTTGGCCTTTAAGGTCTTTCCCAGGTCTCAGTTTGTCTGAGGCAACACCCAAGAATATGAACCACAAATAAAAGTCAATGTTCTTTTCACTATACCACATTGACTCTTCATGTGATAGAGTACCTGCATACCCTTTCATATTTATGAAATGAATTGGGCTAAAGGATTCCCAAGATCATTCCCAAACCTAAATCCTATGCTTTTAGGCTCTGAATAAGTTGTATTTTGATATAAATATGAGGATATTTTAGAGGACTGAATTTGAAACCTTGAAATGCCTCACCGATCTAGACTGATGAATCTAAAATCAGCCCTATGGAAATAAGATCAGGCCAGACTTCTGTGACTCATTTCCTACCTCTTAGATCACCCCTGTTTGGAGCTACAAGCTGTTCTTACATCAGGGCATTGTCTCCTGGAGTTACCCTTGAATCAAATTGGCCTTTGGTTGTCATTAGTTTCAGTAGTATACCAGCATCTACTGATATGAAATTTCCATCTACTCTGAAATAAAGAACAAATAAGGGCAGTTTAATTTCTTTTCTTCAATGTTACATTTTAATACCTTGAAGCAAGATTCTTTGCAGTATTTCGGCTGGAGTGCAAGGGTGAGACAGGAACAGTCATGGATGATTGATATGCTGTAAATTTCAAGAAAGTGCTTATCTTTTTAAAAATAATAAATGTGCATTTGAGTAGACTCTGCCTTTTATGATGACTAGGCAATATCCCCCCTTCTACTAGAAAGAAAACAATTCCAGTGAGGAAGAAAAATAAAATTTGTTTGAAGAGATCAATATAGATGAACAAGGAACTTACTTTGATTTTTTTTTTTTAATGTATAGAAGATGGAAGCAAGGCCAGATAAAAGAGAATAACTATAAGAACACAACATGGTCATACAGAAATAATTAATTTAGGAAGACTAAAACTTTTAATGAGCTGAGGCTAATGAGGGAAGCTAAGGATAACAAAAAAGGAGGGTGTTTTGGTTTGTTTTGTTTTGTTTTTTAACTATGTTGAGAAGGAAAAAGTAGGACCAAATAAAGGGTGAAATCTTTGCTTCTATTTCTTATGAATCTCTGAAGAAAGCAGCTTATCAAAGTGGGTAGAAGCTGGAATCAAAGACAGAAAATCTGGCTTTGTTCCCTGATTCTGACACACTGGTTTTCTGATTCTGATCAATTAATTAATCTCCTCGTTGTTCTAGGTAATTCTCACACTATAAATTCCATGGTAGAGAGAGTTTTCTTACCTGGGATTTGACGTTCCTCTAGTTTCCTTGCTTATCTTGGGACTTGCTCTCTGTAATTTTTATTCTGTTTTGTTTTTTTTTTTACAGTGCAGAGATCATTCTTCTTGGCAAAGAAAGGGGACAGGGATACGGACTCAAGAATAAAATGTTGCTGAGAATTGAGAGTTAAGTCATGGAAAGGAGGTGGCCATTGTTCCCTACACGTTTGCTTCACTACCATTGTACTGAAAGTTTTTGCCCACTTTGTTTAGATTTGATGTTAATGATAAAGCTGAGTTTATTTGCCACCCTCTGGGATACAATGAGTGTACTTCATTTGTATACACAGAAGCTCACACAGTGACCTTACACATAGTAGGTGAATTGAATTGAATTCACTTTCACTGTAAAAACAAAGATGGCTCAGAATCTCTGCTTAAGGTAGATAGCACAGTGAAAATGTACAAGAGCCGGAATACAGAACTATACCACTCTTGCTGTATTTGTTGTCTTTGGACTAGGCATAATAGAGCAAAAAGAGTTGGCAGAGTTAAAACCACCAAAAATGAGATGGTAACAATGAACCTAATTGCCCTCAATAGGTTGTCACAAGACATTCACCTCAGAGTACTGAAAGAACTGATAGTTGTAATTGTAGAGTCATTTTTGTCGACCATTGAAAACTCTTGTAAAATGATACAGATCCATCAAAGTTGGAGATAAGCAAACGTTGGCAAAAAGGAAAAGGGGTCATTACAGAACAGCCTCATTTCATTTTTTGTGTCTGCTACTATACTATTAAACAATACAACTTTACTGGATAAGTAGTAAATGTTTGGATCTTGCCACAAAATTCAATTCAATAAGCATTCAATAATTGACTACTAAGATGAAAGTATTGCCCTTGATGATAGGACACAAAGAAAAGAATGAAATTATCCCTGCCCTCAAGCAGTTTAGTCCTCTTAGGAGGACACAATACAAATGGAGAGGCCAGTAGAGAGAAAAAAGACAGATCAGATTGTGATTTGCTGCTTGGGGAAGTGAAACAAAAGCCTTTCCAGTCTTCTCCGGACTAACCTATCCCTTTTATTTTTATACAACAGAAGAACATAATGGAAAAGGATAAAAATAGTTTCTCCATCATTACACTCAGCTCCTTTTTCTGTTTGAGGGAGTAGAGCCATTGGAATACTTTCATCAATCCAGGGGCTATGGTAAGAATGGATTTCTGGTCACAAGTCAAATAAGAGTTGAGTGAATTGAGTGAGTCAGTTAAAATAGAGAAAAAAAGAATTTTGAAGAGTAGATACAATCTGCTACTTTCAATGGTGCAGGTTGACTGAAGGGAACTGGTTTACAATCATTGGTTTACAGCTCTGGAGTGTTCTCTTACAAAGGAAAGACTTACTAACCACAACATCTCTAAGTGAATGGTGGTGATAATCATTAAATATATTTTGGCCAAAGTCAGAATTAATCAAATAAACTGCTTTCTCTTGCTTTCTGTGTCAGCAAGACACCAGAAACCAGATAAGCTAGAGGTGAGATTCCCCCTTATCTTGGAAGAAAAACAGAAGTCCTGAGACCATATAAATGTAAATAGACCCTGCTCTGTTTGTTGTCAATTTGCATTTACAACCAAGGAACTTCTTTCTGTAACAAATAGAAGTCATAAAGTTTTATGGTCACTCCAAATTGGGATGGTTCTAAAATGTATAAAAAGGGGGCGACTAGGTGGTGCAGTGAATAGAGCACTGGCCCTCAAGTCAGGAGAACCTGAGTTCAAATCCAGCCTCAGAAGCTTAACACAAAAACTAGCTATGTGACCTTTGGCAAATCACTTAACCCCAATTGCCCTGCCTTTCCCCTTCTAAAAAACAAAACAAAAAAATGTATAAAAAGTCTTATGATTCCTCTGTTTATCAGTCAGGACTCAGCTCCTGGCTCCTTGTACAAATATCACTAGCCTTAAGGGAATTACAAATAAATATTGTAATTTTATATTGCTATTTGTCTGTCTCCTTTAACCAAACATTTTATAGGTTCTACAGTGGATAGGGTAGTAGGTGGCTATGAAGATGGTCCCTCTGCCAAAGAGTGCAGCTGAGGTCCAGTGAAAGAATCAAGTATCTGGCTAAAAGCACTATAGCTCTCTCTGACAGGGGAGAGGCCTATTAACCACAGTATCCCCCACTGGGTGACTTTTTAAAAGACGATTAAATGACTCTGAAGATTAGTGGATAGCTAAAAAGATGTTGGAGCAGGGGGAACATGGCACTCAGTAAGGAGTCAAGTGAAGAATATTCCCAACAGAGAACAGTATGATGACATCTCCAAGAGACATGAACAAATCTCAAACATTTGAGACATGAGCAGCCCCCTCCATGCATTTCCTCTGACTACACATGCTCTGTGCCTACATGTTTCTCCCAACAGATCCCCTAGCCATGTGTTCCCCAACTATGCACATCTCACATGTCTTCCCTCTCTGCATGTCTACTCTTCCCAATGAGGGTGTCTGTATTTTTTGGACAGTGAGTTCCAGAGTTGTAGATGGGTTAGGGTTTTCCAGTTACTACACTATTTCATCAAATGCCTTTGCTTTGAACAAAGTATTTCACTGATAAAAACAAACACATTAGTAGGGGCTCAGGAGTTTCAGTGCAGAAAAGATTCTGACTCACAAAGTGCCTAGAACCCGGAGAAATTTTATGAAGGGTACCAAGGGTGAGTGGAGTGGCTACACAAATACATAAATCAATACACAAAATTTGAGCAAAGAGAACAATAATTTCTGGGAAGATGAGGGAATGCTTCATGATAGTATAGGAGCAGAAATTTAAAGATGAGAAGGATTCTGAGAAGCAGAACGAAAAGGAGTGAATTCCAGGAATGGAGAACATCTTTTGTGAATGTACAAAGGCAGAAGATATACAAGGACATATACAATCATTTAGTCTGTGGCACATACCTAAACTTTTGAGGGTATTGGCAGGCAAACACAACCCATCCCAGTACTTCCCTGGTTTATCTGCCTAGGCCAGAATAGTGAGCTAGATGGACAGTGGTTAGCTATAGCAAGAAACTTTCTACCTTCTTATACAAAACTGATCCATTGTGTTAATCCTCTGTTGTCAAAAGCTTTCTCAACCCATTGAAAAAAAATGACTCATGAAATTTTATTTCCCTTATTCTGAGAAGTGTAATTTGTTTACAGTTTTACACTTTTTTTTGTTTACAGTTTTAAACAGTTTACAGTAACAAAGCAAGCTTTGTTACAGAAACTTGTAGATGGAATTGTCAGTGTACTAGGCATCAAAACCTTGTTTTCATCTCACCCCTTGACCTTTAGTTGAAAAGCTTCAAAGAATGGCATTCCAAGCTGCACAAACACAAAAAAGGAGGGAAAAAAAAGAAATTAAGCTGTCTGAATTTGACTCTTCTTTTTTTGATTCCTCCCCTGTGTTTGAAGGTCTGGAACACAGACTACTGCTTTTTGACACATTGATGCTTCTGATTTAAAAAGAAAACCCCACTGGAGGCTAACCTGGTCTGCAATAGCCTCAGATTCTAACAAACATAACAATGTCCAAGGCTATCTTGAATGTGTACCTCTTTTTTTTTAATGGCAATTTCTTGTCAAACTGACATGGCAAGAAGCTTTGCTTCTCTGTTACCCTTTTTAAAACTCAGTTACTGCTGTCTTCAAAGCACAAATGATAAAGAGGGGAGAGGAGTGAGTAACTGAAATATTGGAAGTAATAGATTGCAAAAGCTATGACATCTTAGGATACAACATCTTGCAGTCCACGTCATGTTAGGTTTTCAGTGAACCAGGAAAATGATTGTCCAAAATCAAATGAGTCAGTTAAATTTAAAAAGCATTTACTGTAATATGAAATACATAAAATGGGGCAGCTAGGTGGCAGAGTGAATAGAGCACTGGCCCTGGAGTCAGGAGGACCTGAATCCAAACCTGGCCTCAGATGCTTGATGCACTTACTAGCCGTGTGACTTTGGGCAAGTCATTTAACCCCAACTGGCCTCCAAAAAGCAAAAAAAAAAAAAAAAAAGAGAGAGAGAGAGAAAGTATTTATTGAGCACCTAATAAGTGGCCCTCTATCTACAGGTCTAGTACATAAGCATTTATTAAGTATTGAGTATATGGCAAGCACTGTGCTAGGTATTAGAAATCCAAATATAAGTAAAATTACAGGAGCTCAGATTTATTTTTTTCTGTTTGGAAAGTGTTTAGAAAATGCATCACATGTATTATCTTGTTTGATCCTCACAACCACCATGCTAGACAAATAGTATTGTTAGAGTCATTTTGCAGATAAAGAAACTAAGCTCAGTGACTTGCCCAAAGTCACATAGCACATTCCTGAGTGAAGATTCAAACCCAGATCTCCTTGACTCCAAGGTCAAGACTGCCTTTGCTAGAACATATTTCTGATTTGTGTTCAATGATATCAGGAATATAGAAAGAAGTATATGACATGCTCCCTACTCCCAATAGTCTTATAGTCTTGATAGGGAGACAAGATAAAAGCAGCGATAAAGGGAAATAGCCCTAGACTATGATTCAAAAGGTCTAGGTTTTAATCCCAGATCCACCATCGACTAGGTTTATGAACTTGGGCATATCTCTTCAGCAGGACTTGATTTCTTCACATATAGAAATAATCATGGTTCATACGTCTGTAATACTGTGAGATCTAATTCATTTGTTCCCCTACTCTATTCCAATCAGTATCAATTAGCTGGATATGATTCCATAGGGGTAGTGATTAGAAGTTCTGTATATTAGGCCTCAGAGCTGTGAATTGCAAATTGTAAATTCACTTGTTCAATCACTGGAAGCTAGCTAGAGGCCCTCCACCCTTGCTTTTCCTTGTTATGGTGACCAAACCAAGCATGGTGGAGGTGACTCAATTACATGGAAAATCCTCCAACTTATTTTTGTACCTCTGGACCTCTCTCTCTTGTCTAACATTAGCAGGTACCATCTTATGAGTATTTTATGAACATTTAGTGGAGAAGCCCCATGCTTTGCCCAACCTGAGACACCACCTCCTCCCCCGCTGACATACCACATCATTTTTTGACTTACAAAGCAAGATCTATCAACCAATGGAATTCTGTACTTTGTATAGCCTCTTTAGAATATTCAGGTGTTGGGGCAGCTAGGTGGCACAGTGGACAGAGCACTGGCCCTGGAGTCAGGAGGACCTGAGTTCAAATCAAGATTTAAACACTTGACACTTACTGGCCTGGGCAAGTCGCTTAAACCCAATGGCTTTGTCAAAAAAAAAAAAAAAAGAATGTTCAGGTATCAAATCTGGTATTGAGCCTTATGAAAAATAAGGTCCTGAAAGAAAGGGACATCTCAGATCATGAGGAACATCTGAGGTTCATTTCATTAGAGGAGATTATGGACCCTTTATTAAAGTGCTACTGGCACAAAGCTTTGCTTGAGTGGTTTTTCTTGTTGGTTGGACAATTTTGATCCCCACAATACTATGTGATGCTGGTAGTGCAAGTATTATTTCCTCAATTCTACAACAAGGTTTACCATTTACACAGCAAATATAAGAGCCAGGAAATAAACCCAGGTTGCCCTGACTGTAAGTCCAATATTCTTAATATGCTGTCTGGATTAGCCCATCTCTGAGGTCCCTTCTACTAAAATTCAATGCTACCACTTGTGTTTGGGAAATAATTCCAATCTGAGTCAAAGGGGATAACTTTGATTTGATACATTTCTGCCTGGTTTGCTTCTAGGTCTCATGTTTCTACAATTATCTATAAGGGGGAAAATAGATAATGGTTTTTAGGAAATGAAAAAATAAATTCCATCAAATACTGTTTTGCCTTATTCTATTGATTACTTTCATAGCAAACTAGGTGACTGAAATGCAAACCATTTATAAACAACTGTGTTAAAGCCAAAGCTGGCACAACTATTAATCATTCAAAGGTGACCTTTTGTAAAGGAAAATATAGGGGAAAACAGCAGAAAAGGATCAGGGCTACAAGGGAAGGGAGCACCAACTCAGGTTTGAGTTTACATAAGACCTAAGCAACCTCTCAATCCAAGCCACAGGCAATTTAAAAACCAGTGCATGTCCCTCTGGTGAGTGATCTGAATGTGAGCATGCACTGAAAAAAATTTCCCTCCTATCATACAGGAACAGAGTCAAATGTCTCATGGGAAGCTATTGAACAATTAAAAAGAAAACAAAACCACCTTTACCAAAAGGTTGTTATTGTTGAGCCATTTCAGTCATGTTCAAATCTTCTTGACCCCATTTGGGCTTTGTTAGCAGATACTGGAGGGGTCTGGCATTTCTCCAGCTTATTTTATAAATGAGGAATCTGAGGCAAATAGGATTAAGTAACTTGTCCAGTGTCACACAGCTAGGTGTCTGATGCAGGATTTAAACTCAGAAAGATGAATCTTCCAGATTCCAAGCCCAGTGCTCTATCCAGTACATTTCCTAGCTGCCCTTTTACCAAAAGGAGAAGCCAGGAAATAGGGGAAGGGGTGTGGTGGAGAAATAGCTGAATCCCTCCTATCCGAAAGTAGCACCAATGATGAATTCAAGCACTTGCTGTCCTGTGCAACAGGAAACTCTAGGCATCTTTATGAATCAGGATGTCAGCAGCTATATTCTATCTCAAAAGCAGTCAATGTGACCATGAAAAGGAATGCTTCAGAAAATATTTCTTTCCTCAGACATTAAATGGACTGTGTAAAATAGGAATCAGTAAGTGACTCACCATGTCAAAGGTGATATTAGATGTATAAAACTGTTGACCTTATAGAACAGTGCAAGTCACTTATACTGGGATTGCTACTGGAAGCCACAATTCATTTATGAATGCATACATTCATTCATTCAATATTTATTTAGCACTTATTACAGGCATAACAATGAACTCTAGACTAGGAGGGGGATTTATGAACTAAATAACAACTACAGGTAATGCATAATTAAAAGAAATAGAAGGATGTGCTACAGGAATTGGAAGGAGGAAGATATGAAAGGAGGATGTATTTTTCAAGCAAGTCTTGACTGACCACTTTTTGGGTCTGTGATAGAGGAGTTCCTCTACCTATAATCCAACCTATATCCTGTTCAAATATAGTTTGGGTTAGATGGATGACCTCTGGAGCCCCTTCCAGTTCTGGGATTCTGAATTCTGTTACACAGAGGACATTTCATGGAGAAAGCAAATAAAGCTGTCCAAAAATAGAATGAGCTGACTCAGAGGTTCTCATGGGATCATGGGATCCTGGATCTAGCATTAGAATAGAGATAGGTCATCTAGTACAATCTCTCAATTTTACAGATGAAGAAACTGAGGACCTTAGAGATTAAATGCCCAAAGTCATGGAAGTAATAAGTAGCAGAGTCAGGATTTAAAGTCAGCTCTTCTAACCTTAAGTTTAGCATTCTTTCCATGGCACCATGTTCCCCCTGTACTCATTATTAGAGATATTTGAGTAGAGAGGCTAGATTACCATTTGTAAGGAATATTCTAAGGAAATTCTTCAACAGATTCAGGTTTAGCTAGATGATTTCCAAGGTTCTTCCAACTCAGAGATTCTTGAAGGAGGTGGGTCTTAAGCCAAATCTCAAAGGAAGGATAGGATCTGGATGGAAAGGCAGGGACCAGTATGAGCAAAGACACAGAGACAGGAATGTGTATAACATATAGAGGGACAATGGGAATCAAATAGAGCTGAGCTGAAAGAGATAGTCAATCAGTGGAAAGAATGATTAATTTGAAGTCAGCAGACATTAATAAAGTTCAAATCTTAACTCCTCCATTTATTAACTGTGTGAATTACCTCCCTAAACTTTAGCTACTCGTTTCTAAGATAAAGATGAAGATATCTACCTCTCTTGCCCTTTCCTTCCCATCTTACCAGATTGTTATAAAATAACAAATACAAAAAATGTCTAAAGCATTATACAAACACAGTGTAGAAGTACAAATAAGCTGTGGTTTTATCAGCAGAGCTATTTCCTCCTCTGTCACAAATTGCAAACTCTTTATGCCTTGAGAAATGCTCAAGGAGGCAACTAGGTGACATAGTGGATAGAGCTCTGGGTCTGGAGTCAGGAAGACCTGTATTCAAATCCAGTCACAGACATTTATTAGCTCTGTGACCTTGGGCAAGTCACCTCAGTTTCCTCATCTGTAAAACAGGGATAATAGAATCTACCTCCCAGGGTTGTGAGGATCGAATAAGAAAATATTTATAAATTCTAAATCACTATATAAATGCTGGCTTTTGTTTTTAAATAAACAAGCATTTATTAAGTATTTACTAAGTACCAGACACTGTACTAAGGATAAGGAATATTAATATAAGCAAAAAGAAAGCTAGTTCCTGCCCTCCTGTAGCTGACATTTCAATTAGGGAAGACCCAAAAGCTGATCGTCTTCTAACTCTGGAAATTAATATTCCTGACATCATTCCTACAAAACCTTGCCGTGCTTTTATGACTAACCTACCATTGCCCTCAACTCCATCTTCTATACCTATCGTTTCTTTTTTTAATCCAAGTTAGATGGTGAAATCCAGTGGGAATTGTTTCTCTTTTTGCCTTCAGAAAGACAAATACTTCATAATACTTATTTGCTTGAACATACTAATTTGTTACAAGGAAAGCCTTTTATTTGTGGGAGAAATTGTGTGGTAATGAGGGTGATAGTGATACTAATGCAAAAAAAGGAGAAAAGAACATCACTGAAATTTTTAAAAACTAATCAGAAAAGAGCAGAAAGAAATTCAGGAGACAGAGACAAGGAGTTGAGCTAGATGACCCCTAAAGTTCCTCCAGTGTTTACTCTTCTAATTTCATATTAAGGTGTTCATTCCCAATTGCTGCCTTCTAATTGTTTATTTCACTCGTGGTTTTTGCCTTGGTTGGGGTTTTCTAAGCTAATTGTTTCTTGCTTTGTCTAACTGTGAGCTTGGTGTACTTATTGTGAGTTACCTCTACTAGTAGGGGAAAAAAGATGTACTCTTCTATTTTTGCCTTCCTGATATGGTATAAGAGAAATATAGTTTTATGTCATGAGGTATCTGATACTCTTAAAAGAATCAGAGGATCAGCCTCTTGATTATTGTCAAGAATTCAGCTTTATTTTCATAAATTCATATTTTTATATAATATAAGAGAAATCAAGGTGACTTTACCTTAACTGTGCTCGTATCTTTAAGATGAATGGCTGGCAGAAGTATCACCATGGTAGGGAAGCAGTTCTCTTGGGATTTAAACTTGACTGCCTAACTTCAGATCTTTGACTAAAGACTGTTCTGTTTGGCTTTGTACCAGCACACAACAGGACAGCCATCTGAACCAAAAGGTCTAAAGGAGTTAAGACACCTGCAGTGAGATTTTAATGTAAAGCAATTTGGGAAGGCTGGGTGATAGAAAACTAATTAAGTGTTTAGTTGTTCACCAGTTAACTTTTAATGAAGTGTGCAGTTCATTATTCTCAGCTGAGTTACTGTGCACATTTGAATAGAAAAAGAGAAATTTCAATCAGGATTCAAAGCATCTGAATATTTATCTTCACCTTTAAACACTGAACTGTTCCCCAAATTTTATCTTTTATTATTGTTGAGGAAGAACAAGTCTGTGATTTCACTGGTAGTAGCAATTCCTAATGAGGAAAATTTGCTCAAATGAGGCAGAATATTCTATCCTACAATTCAGTCTTTAACATTTGGGGAACTGAAAGGTTAAGAGATTTGCCCAAGGTCCCATAGTCAGTAGGTATTGGAAGCAGGAATTGACCCACAGGTCTTTCTGAGTCTCTGTCCATCATACACAAATTGTCCCTGTTCTATTATTTCTGCAATACAGAACTATAAGGGAATATGTATGTGTGTCTGTCTTTCTGTCTCTTTTTCTGTCTCTATCTCAGTTTCTCTGTATCTCTCCATCTCTGTCTACACACACACACACACACACACACACACACACACACACACTCCTCTGTTCCTTCTTCTTCATTACTACGTAAAGTTTACTCAGCTCTCAGTGCAGTGTGAAGAAGCAGACACTGCTGGAGAGCAGGGAGGTGGCTCTTTTCATAGATCATGCTTTGGAATAGAGCCTGGCTTCATTTCCCTCTATCTCCCCTTGAATTCAAAATTTCTCATTTTTAAGGACTTAATCTAGGTTGGTATAATTCATTCCTGGGACTCAACATTTTAAGATGCTGTTTAGCATAAATAGACATTAAATCATCTGTGACATAGTTATTAATTGCTAGAGACTCTGAAATGGACAGAAGAAGGAAGGCAAAAGGGGATCAAAATTAAGAAAAAGAATTATTAGCTGGAAGGAGAAACCTGTAAAGGGAGACTTCTCTCTTTGCTCCTCATTGGCTTGAAGCCCCAGGTCTCTGGCTATGAGCAGAATATTTGATAAGTTTAATAAAATGTTGCATCTATAGTTTGCCATTCTCCCAATTCTGACTTCCATCTACTTGTGACTGTTGTTCTCATCAAACCATGCAACAACTCTATCCTTCTTCTTCCTCCCCAGCTAGTAAACACCACCGCCAAGACTAAAGGAAAAAGAAAGACTAATAGAAACTTCTAGTCAATTTTAAAATATAAACTTCTGACTTTGAATGATTTTTCTGCTTCATTTAGAAATAAAGTAATTACTAGAGGGAGCCTCAAAGCCTGAAGGTACATGCCAGTCTCATACACAACACAGGCAAGAATTTGGATCAAAGGATTGAGGTGGAAGGTAGTTTATCTGACATTCAACTAGCAGGTTTTGTTTCTACTTTTTCCCAAAATCTTTCATTTGTATGTGAGACCAAAGGATCTTGAGAGTTTCTAGCCTTTTACCAGTTGCCAGAGGTGGGAAAAAAACTGGGATTCAGCTCTTAACACAGTTTAGAAAGATAGATTAACTATGGAAGTGTTCTACTTATCTGACTGCTTGATCTGTATTCAAAAACAACTTGGATTCTGGAGGTGAAAACTCTCCTGAACTGAAAAACCACCACATAAATAAGGTTCTGGGAACTAACACTCTCCTCATGGAAAGAAAAACATTGGAGGGTTTTTCCTAGCCCAATATATAGACTTTCTTCTCTAGCAGAGGTGAAGCTTAAACTTCTGGATTTGATGCTAAAAGAGACACTCTTCACCTCCTCTTATGAAGACGTCAACAAGAATGTATAAATACTTACTATGTGCCAGGCATTGGGTACCTCAGCAAAGGATTTCAACTGAAGCAAGAAACTAGATGTGCAAACACGTGTCCAGGGGAGCAATACTTAATAATAACCAATACCTAACAAAGAACACAGATCATGAAAAATCAAGACTACACAGTTGTCAGAGACTATATGCCATGTAAGATCAATGTGGAGGAGATCCAGAAGGTCTTTGTTATCACAGACGGTATGAAAACATCACCTGAAGATATAGATAGCCCTTCAGCTGGGGAGGTTGATGTACCCCTCCAAACCTGTTCCTTGGGTACGTATTCATGGAAGATCATGCTACTGGAGGAAAATGTTCTCTTACTAATCTTCTTGCTATGCTGTTTTATTAAGTGCCTCTGCTTTGAACAAATTGGGATCTCTGCCTTGCTAGCATAAGCAGGGCTCCTTATCCACATTTTGAGTGGACACAGACCCTTCAACTTTGAGTAGATTTTCTGGAATGTGTGAGGCAGGATGCCCTAGGTACCGCACTACATTAATTGTCTCTGATAGTGAAGCACTTTGAAGTTTGCAAAGTGTTTTACAAATATCATTGCATTTTAACCTCACAACAATCCTGAGTGGTAGGTACTATTATTTTCCTGACTTTATAGAAAAGGAAACTAAGGCACAGACAACTTAAATGACTTGACTAGGATCATATAGCCAGCAAGTATCTGAGGTCATTTCTAAACTGAATTTTTTCTGACTCTTGTTCCAGCACTGGACTCACAGAGGATTTTGAATTTTGGGTAATCATCCACCTGGCACTCAACCTGGAATTCTGTGTTAGAAGGGGAGGGTAGCAAAGACGGGGAATAGTGCTAAAGCATTACTGAATTCATAGTAGCTTGGAGCTACAACATATTTTCTCAGTCAATGGATACTAACAGTAAAACTACTATCATATAGGAACTGGAAAACTTTTTAAAATATTATTTCATATTTAATATTATTTTCATATTCCCAACATCTGGGAACATCTGGAGTATTCCACAGTGATGACAGGAGATTTGTTACTAAAATTCTCCAAATTCCATCTATCTCTCTCAGTTGACTGGCTATCCTACAAATAAATGCTGTCTAATTTCAATTGAGCCTTCATTATAGCAAAGAATCCTTTGGCTCCTCTCTAACTGATTCCCTAGCCAATACCGACCTTGAAGTTTTCCCAAATATTCTCTTTTCTCTCAAACTCACCCTCACATTTGAGAGCCACCATCTCTTAACTGACAAGACTTTTTTACTTTTTTCTCCTCTTCTCAAAACCATTTCACACATAATACCTACTCCACTCTCTCCTCCTTTCTTCCAGTATCTGAAAATGAAGGAGTCCTCCTTGCCAATGCCAAAGCTTTAGGTATATATGTGCCCTAATCTTATCCCTTCCCATCTTCCCCAGAAGATTGTTCCCTTAATACTGTCTCTCTAAATCTTCAGTCTCTTCCTGTCTACTAGTTCCTATCCTATTGCCTTCAAATATACCCAAGTCTCTCCATCACTAAAATACTTCTCTAGATCCTCCCATTCCCCTATGTTCCTCCTTTCTCAACAAAACTCTTAGAAAAAGTTATCTACACTTACTGCAATCGTTTTTAATCCTTCACTCCTCAATCCATTGTAATCTGGGTTCTAATCATCATTAAACTTAAATAGTTCTCTCTAAAATTACCAAAAATTATTTCAGTAGTAAATCTTACAGCCTTTTCTATGTCCTCATCCTTTTATTTCACTGCTTTTGACAAATTTTGACCATATCTTACCTGAATTCTTTCTCCTCTGGGATTTTGTAACTGCTTTCCTAGTTCCTCTTCTACTTTCTACGCATTCCTTCTGTTTCCTTTGCTATCATGTAATCCATATCAGATGCCTAGCTGTGTCTATAACCCGATTCTTCTAATCTCTATTAAATTTTTCTTTTGGTCACCTCATCAACTAGAGTGAGTATCATTTCTTTGAAGATAACTCACAAATCTAAATATCTAGCTCTGATCTCTCCTTTGAGCTTCATTCCAACTATCTATTGGACATTTCCAGCTGGATGGCATAGAAACACCTTAAACTCAACATGTCCAATACAGAAATTACTCTTTTCCCCAATAGCATTACCCTTTTTAAACATCACTAATTTGATCAAAGACTTTCTTCTAGTATCCCATGTTCACAATCATGGTGCTATTTTCAGTTGCTCCTTTTTGTAACCCCACATTTCCATTCAGTTGCTCAATCTTGCTGTTTCTACCCCTCATCATCTTTGCAACTGATCCCTCTCTCTTATACAGCCACCACCTGAATTCAAGCCTTCATTACCTCTTTCCTAAATTAGTGCAATGGCTTTCTAATTTTTCAACCCACCGTTCCAATCCATCTTCTACATAACTACCAAAATAATTATCCTTAACCTTAGGTCTGATCACATAAACCCCCTATTTAACAAACTCCAGTAGTTCAATGTCTTCTAGGATCAGATATTAACTCTACTGTGAAACTTTAAAAGCCTTTATAATGTGGCCCCAATGTATCTTTCCAGCCTTATTTATATTGCTCCCTTTCCTGAACACTGAAGTCCAAACTTGAGTTCTCTGTCCTTCACAAATGTAGCTCTATCTTCATCCCCATGCCAAACTGGTCACATTCCATACTGAATTCATTCCCTCCTAACCTTCACTTCAAGATTCTCCTTAAGTATTACCTTTTACACTAAACTTTTTTTGCTGCCTTCCCTCCTTAACTTGGTTGTTGTTGTTCAGTAGTTTTTAGTTATACCTGACTCTTCCTCACTCTACTTAGGGTTTTCTTCTTCAAAATACTGGAGTTGTTTGTAATTTCTTTCTCCAGCTCATTTTACACATGAAGAAACTGAGGCAAACAGGATTAAGTGATTTGCCCAGGGTCATGTTACTAGTAAATGTCTGCAGCCAGATTTGAATTTAAGAAGATGAGTTTTCATGACTTCAGGCCCAGTGTTCAAGCCACTCTATCACTTAGCTGCCCATATGTTTATTTTGTATTTATTATGTGTACATGTTATCTATCTATAATGTATTTATCCTGAGTTAAGTTCACAATATTATGTATCCAGAATAATGAACTCATCACCAATTCTGTGTCTGCAATTATTGAGTTATTCCCTGGTCACTCCTTTTTAGTTTTTCTAGGAGAAAGGAAAGATATCAAGTTATTGCTTTTTTCCCTTTCTCTCTTTCTCCTTTGTGGTACTGTGAAAACATTGCTAATTAAAAATTGAAATGATTAGATTTAAAAAACCTTTTTATGAGTATTTGTGGTACATGATGACACTTTAAAATACTGGAAAGTTAAAAAGAACATAGGAAGTATTTTAAATAGTTCTAGGCATAGTCTGGTTATGGTCTTCTATCTCAATCTTCTCTACTACTTTCTTAATTTCAGAAAACGTGTGAGCGTGTGTGCATGTATGTGTATGTGTACATGTCTACGTGTGTGTGTGCACACACATGTGTACTGAAGAGTCATGAAATAATTCCCAGAAGCTCTTCAGGGAGAAAAGAAAAAAAAATAAGATAAAAAAATCTAAATAGAAAACCAGTGGCATAATGGATGGCTTTATTTCTGCATTTCTGAAAGACACTGTACCTGAAAATTGGGTAACATCATTCACCCAACAACACTGAGATGTCAAGTTGCTGGAGAACTCTGCTCCTTTCCCAGATCCCAGCTGACCTTGAAAACATTAAGTAAGCTTTATGGTCTCGCGATATTTCTGTGAAGCTTCTTAATATTGTCCTTCATGAGGAAAGGTAGGATGCTCCCAGCCCAGCATCACTGAGTTTCTCATGTAGTGGGGGTGGATTTGCATGAATCCAATCACCTGTTTTTGCTCCTTTCCCTTTTAACCTTTGACCAGAAGGCAAACTGAAGTTAGTATGTTATGTTGGCAAAGTAACACATCAAATATAACTGGATTCCATGGAGATGGAGTCAATAGCATCCCCACTTGAGGCAAAAATTCTGAGCAATGACCTTCATCACTCATACCTGTTAGAGTTGAGAGAACGGTTGTATATTTCGGGATATGCAGTTTCATATGGGATGAGAGACTGGCAGCACCTCTGAGTATGTGTTGCCATGGCTCCAAGTAATTTGCTTATACCTTCCTAGTGTTCAATATTAGTGGATTATGAATGCTTTGTGTGAATTTCAATTTTTTCAACCTCATGCATCCTGAAGGTCATATGAGAATTATGATGTCATTTAGACACAATACTCAATAAATATTTGTTGTTGAGTAAATAAGCTGAATTTTTCTTGTTTTCTCCAGCCCATGGAAACCAACAATTGTGTCATTTACTAATATAATAATAGCTAACTAACATTTATTTATTGTATTATGCAGTTTTCAAAAGTGCACTTTACAAATATTATCTCATTGTATCCTCACAACTATCTTAGGAAGTAGATGCTGTTAATTTCCATTTTACAGATGAGGAAATTGAAACAGACAGAGTTGGGGTGGCTAAGTGGCACAGTGAGTAAAGAACCGGCCCCGGAGTCAGGACGACCTGAGTTCGGTTCCGGCCTCAGACACTTAACACCCACACACAAAAAACTAGCCATGTAACCTTGGGCAAGTTATTTAACCCCAATTGCCCTCCAAAAGGCAAAAAAAAAGAAAAAAGAAACAGAGGTAAAATGACTTGCCCAGGGTCACAAAGTTGGCGAGTTTAGGCCAAAATTGAACTCAGGTTTTTCTGATTCTAATATTAAATTAGGGAAATCCCAAAACATCCCACAATGAATGAAACTTCAGTCATCCTCAGTACTGGGAACCCCAGACCAATTCACCTGGAGTATATAGCTGAAGTCAATTATTATACAGTACTGTGTTAAGCCCTAAGGGCTATATAAAAGAACTAGAACAAATAAGTCATAACGACTCCATTCTAATTTAAATAATAATTTATTAAACTGCTATCCCTTTGTCACAGGCTGCTTGAAAAAATCTCCTGGGTATTGGCTAAAAATTCATCACAACCTATCTCTACCTGTAAAAAAATAGATTTTAAGTGATATAGAAAAGACTCTGTCTTAGAATACATCCCTATGCCTCTAGTTACCTCTAGTTACCAAATTCCTAACAACATGGTATGTAATTGGGAAATCATTCAGCAAACATCTGTTAAATACTTACTGAATGTACATGTCAGCCCCCAACAACTGATCACTTCTCAATCTTACCTCCCTTAAAGAACTTTCAACTCTTAAAGCCTATATCTACTCCCAAAGAGATAAATCAGAGCTCCTACAGCTATGAGTAAAGCATGGGTGAGATGAGTTACAATACTGAAGAATGGAACAGGGCAAGATGAATAGACTCTATGGCCTAGTTTGAGCAAAGGCTCTTGAGAGATCTTGACAAAGTTATGCATTTTCCAAACAAAGGCATGAAATGTCTCACTAATTCTTTCTGATAATGAGATGTTGGCATAGTTGGCACCTTTTTAAAAATGTGGGTAAGCAAATGTCATCTGGGAAATTAAATTTCCTCTTTTCGCTTCTAGAAAGTGGGGAAAAACAGGCATTTGAGTTAAAATATTTTTTCAAGCTGAGAATGTTTTCCAATTCTTAGTCTAACATCACATGAAAAGCAACAAGATTTTTAGGCATATGGCAACCTTAAGTAATAGAAAATGAAGGGCAGGGCTTATAGCAGCTGCATTCTTTCTTTAAGCAGCATCTGAATTGAAATTCTCCAGGGTTACTCTTGATTATAGTCTGAAAGAACATAAGAGGAAGAAACCTCTTGATGAATCAGCCATAGAAGTACACTGTTCAGAAAGAAAGGGAGATAGGCAAATAGAATAGAGATGAAGAAGGATGAAAATCTGGGAAAATGAGTCAGCTTGGCCATCCATTTATCTACTTACCAATTAATCTTAAGAGAGACCCCTAAAATGATATTGTTGCTTTTGAGACAGGAGTTAGAGAAAATAATGAATGGGAAAAACATGTATTGCTCTCTCTTTAGTGGGTCAAGACAGCATGACTTGGCCTTTTGGTTTAGACTTACAAAGCTTGAGATTCAGACAACCTGGTCTTTGCCCTCAGGCCCCAGGCATTAGCCCAGTAACTTTCTGGTTGCAATAGCAGTGGCTAACTCCCATAAGACTACAAACTTCCAACAATGACAAAGATGTTCATTTCACTGAAAGCTCTAAGGGAGGGTTCGAAAGACCTCAAGAGCAGAAATAGACTGCTGAGGAATGAGTTAGTTTGAGATGGAGTAAGCAGCATTATATATGCCAGCCACCATGTGGGACTTAGGGTAGGTCACTTTTGGACCCTATTGTAGTCCTATTACATTGCCTCAGTTTCCTCATCTACAAAATGAGCTAAAGAACAAAATAGCAAACCACTCCAGTATCTTTCCAAGAAAATCCCAAATGGGGTCACAAAAAGTCAGATACAACTGAAACAACTAAAGAAAAGCTAAAAGTCATTGACCCCAGATAGACTTTGAGCCAAAGCTCTTTCTTTAGAGTGAGGAATATCATCAAGAATTTAGCATAGAGAAAGGAAGTGATCTCCACATAGGTCGTTCAATTACACGATCCATGAAACTCTAGAAGCCCCAATCCCAGCCTGACAAATATGAGAGTTCTTCTGGAAAGGAACTGGAAGACAGCCAAGATGGAGAAATAATGTGGAGCTTTTTACAACATAGCTCTTTCCCACAATTCCTCCACAAATATGTACACCAGATCAAGTCCTGATCAGAAGGGAAAAAAAATCACAGTGAATCATTTTTCTAGCTCAGGTCCACAGAAGAGAGATCTAGAACTTCTTGGTCCAGCCAGGAACAGCAACATAGAATGTTAGTAGAGGCTGATTGGCAGGGCAAAAAGAGGTCCCAAATTTAACAAGGGCATAAGAATAGTTGCCAACTGGTATCTCTCTTGCTCCTTACATTGTTCCAGGTTACAAGAAGAGAAACTTTGTCTAGAAGTAGTGCCCCAAAGTGGGGAGCAGTGTGTGGGTCTTAAGCTGTGTACTAAGCAAGAAGCTATCTCAGAGATCCTTAAATAACATAATGCTTAATACCCCCAAGAAATCAGCAACAGGATCCTAGAGGACACAAGCTCCAGAAGTGTGCAAAATCTAGCCCTAATATAACATGACAGGAAGTATGATGGAAGAATGAGCAAACAAACAAAAACATCCCACCACAAAAAGCTGTTGTGATGACAGAGAAACTCAATACACAAATCCAAAAAAAAGAGAATTACTCTGAAACATTTTTAGGCAAAACTATGAAGAAACACATAGTTTGAGTACAGGCTCAACTAGAATTCTAGAAAGAAATAATGCAAGAGATTTTTAAAAGAGTTTAATTTTTATAAGGATTTTTGTAAGTCAAATGACAGTGCTAGAGAGAAAAATGGAAAAGAAATGAGAGTTATGTGGGAAAGAATTGGAAAGGGAAATTAATAGAAGTACAAAAACTTATCCAAGCATCAAATTACCTAAAAATTACTATGGACCAAATAGAAGATAATGATATCATGAAACATCAAGAAATATTAAAACATAGTCAAAAGACTGAAAAAAATAGAAGAAAAACTAAGGTATCTCAATGCAAAAACAAACAGTGGGACTAAAGACAATTTAATAATCACTTTACTACCTGAAATCCATGACTCCCTTCCCAAAAAAGAAGAGCCCAGATAGGATATTTCAAGAAATCTTTTTTTTTTTTGCCTTTTGGAGGGCAATTGGGATTAAGTAACTTGCCCAAGGTTACATGGCTAGTGTTTTTTTGTGTGTGTGTGCTAAGTGTCTGAGGTCAAAACCGAACTCAGATCCTCCCGACTCCGGGGCTGGCACTTTACTCACTGTGCCAACTAGCTGCCCCTTATTTCAAGAAATCTTAAAAGAATACTTCCCAGATCTTTTAAAACCAAAGGACAAAGTGGAAAATGAAAGAATCTACTATTTACTTCCTGAAAGAAATCCCAAAGGGAAAACTCCCAGAAACATTATAAGAGTTTCTAGGTCAAAGAAAAAGTACTCCTATGAGTCAGAAAGAATGAATTCAGGTATCAAGGAGCCACAGATTGGATCACAAAAGATATAGCAGCCACCACTACAGAGAAATGGAGAGCTTGGAATACAAGCTTACTAGCAAAACCAAGTATAATCCAATAGGGGGAAAATGTACCCTTAATGAAAAAAAAAAATGGATTTCCAAGCATTCTGATAAGACCCGAACTTAGTGGAAATTCTGAAGTTTGCCTCCTAATGCAGTTTTTACAATTCCAGGTTGAATCTTTTACTACTGTACCTGGCTCCTCACTTTATTTTGGCCCCTTGGATTTTAGTCACCCAGAAAAACACAGATTCCTGACACGATCCTAATTTTTGTTTGTTTTTCCTTGGATGTTGTTTCAGACCCTGCCTCCATCTTCCCCTAACCATTGGCTTATATCTGTTCTTCCCTACATGATACTGAAGAAGAAAGTTTACAAATTGTATAGACCAATCACCTTTCTAAAATAAATATCTCAGCTCATATCACCTTGGCCTAAGTAAAGTGGAAAACTAAAACATTTAATTGTCTGATATGGTGGTAGAAGAGCTTTTTTTCCTGAATAGGGAAAGAAACAACAAATAGATAAAAACAAATAATTTATACAAAATGGAGTCAAACTGTGGAAAACAAATTTCAAATAAAAACATTTTTATTTCATCCTATAGGCAACAAGGAGCCACTGAAGGTTTTTAGGTGAATGAATGATATTATTAGATTTGTGCCAGACTGGCAGAGATAATATAGGAGGAGAAACAGAAATGGGAGTTGAATTAAAATGAGGGAAAGAAGATCATAGTCATAATATTTGTAGGCTATCACTTAAGAGTGTGTGGGTTACCTGGCCTGGATGAAGACAAGGTCCTATTCCGAGGATTTATAGGGCTTAATCACACAGGAGTAGGGAAGGTAGTAAGTACTCAGGCAGAAGATGTGTTAGAATCATCTGGGGGAGAGTCAATTGTTAAATTTTCATTGTGAGCATTTACAACTTTGAAATTTAAAAAATGGTACAAATCAGGGCTTGATTTATTGGTTTTTCAATAGTCTAAGTAAGAAAGTGATGTAGATAACATTAATGGTGCAGAATAAACTTAAAAGTGTGTATGTATACTTTTCCCCAGAAAACCAGTTGTTAAATATTTACCAGAACAACCCTTTCTTCAGGCCAGAGATACAGAGGAGTTGAGAGAAAGCAACATCCCTATGCAGATGAGAGGACTAGGAAACCAAAATCTGTTGTGTGCAGGAAAGGGAAAAAGAAGAGAATAAATGCCCATACATTATTACTGGGAGAGCATTTTCACCCCTTATATGAAATTCCCAATTCAACTGAGCATTTTAAGTGTGAATTTGTTGCAACTCCCTTATACCTTTCTTTTTGATTCTTTTTTTTTTTTTGCTTCTTTTTTTTAAGGCAATTGGGGTTAAATTACTTGCCCGAGGTCACATGGCTAGTTTTTGTGTTAAGTGTCTGAGGTCGGATTTGAACTCAGGTCCTCCTGACTCCAGGGCTGGTGCTCTCCCTTATACCCTTCTTGAGATTCAATGACCAGAACTTCATGGACAAGAGTCAACAGACCATTAGAAGTATCCAATATCCCCCAGGCATATCTCTATGCCTCATCTATTATTTCTACCTCTGGTAATGAAATATATCTAGAACTGAGAGAGAATTTAGAACTCATCTAGTTCAACCCCTTCATTTTACATATGAGGCAATTGATAGATATCTAAGGAAGTTAAATGACTTTCCCAAGGTCACACAAGTAATAAGGGTCACAGATAGAATTTGAACCAACATTCTCTAACTAAAGAACCTGTGATTTTTTTACTATTCCATTCTGTCTCCCTATACATCATCTTTGTTAAAAGGAAGTATTCATTTTTCTTCTGCAGTGTTTTAAAGGGCTCTCTAGCATCTTACAAGAGTTTGCATCTAATGCAGTAGAAGGTAACCAGGGGAGACTGAGGAGAATGGAATCTATTTTGTTTGGTATATGATTATATTGCTTGATAATATATAGAGTCTCACCTAAGACATTATTCTTTGAATAGCAAAATACAAAGTATTAGAGGTCTAGGCATCAGGAAAACTGCAGACTGTAATTTTTGAGAATTAAATTGCCACTACTGGGGACAATCCCTCAATTTCTCTGAACCTCTAAGGCCGTTAATATTGTGCAATTTGTGCTGGTACTTTTTATCCTTCCATTTGTCACACGATTGGCATCCAAGGTCACTAAGCTCTTAGACAAAGGTAAACAGGTATTGTCTCTGGACTGTTAATTTTAGATTTGTCTAAGCCAATTAAATAAAATATGGCTGTTGCCTTTAAATAAGGGAAATGTAAGTGGATATAGCCAGAGGCAAAGAAAAGACCAGAGTATTTTAAAAAATACTTCATGATGGCAATTCTTCTCAGCTGTCAACAGCTAATAGCAACAGGTGGTTTGTAAATAATAGGATATGCCAAGAGTGGACAAGCTATATTGTCCTGGTAAGAAAATTTAGAATTTCAGCATAATGCAACACAAATGAAAAGTGCAACAAATGTCCAGTAACTGGGTCATTAGGAGGAAGACAGGGCTTTGGGTTGAGGCACAGTGAAAAAGAGACTGGCAAGTGTTGAATATGGAGTCAGAAGAACTAGGTTCAAGATTCCAGCTCTGCCACTTCACCTGTGTGACCTCGGACAAGTAATTTCTCTCCTATGGGACATATCTATAAAATGAGGGGATTAGACTAGATAGTCTCTAAATTCCTTTGTAACTTCAAATATATGCTCCTAATGCCTCATATGCTGTTATTAAGGGAGCAAGCTTAGGTTCCAGGAAGAAAAAAGTCTTATCAACCAAATGTTGCCATACCTATTCCCTCTGCCTTAACTCATTCCCTCACAAAACTGTAGGCTACCATGAGGTCTGGGGCAGCTAGGAGTGCTGGACCTGCAGTCAGAAACGTTCATCTTCCTAAGTTCAAATTTAGTCTCAGACACTTACTAGCTGTGTGACCCTGGCAAGTCACTTGGCTTTTTGGCTTTAGTTTTCTCATTTATAAAATGATCTGAAGAAGGACATGGCAAACCCTTCCAGTATCTTTGCCAAGAAAATCGCATATCGGGTCACAAAGGGTTGGACAAGACTGAAAATGACTGAACAACAACCACGAAGACCACCAGGCAGAAATGTCCAAGGATTCTGGGAGATAATATCCCTTTAAGAGCTAAATGCATATGCATTCTCCCCTACTCATCTTAGCAGCTCTGTAATTTACAGTGTTAGAAAGCTCTCTGGAATACTGAAAGATTGTGGCTTTCCCAGTGTCACTTGTCTGGCATACATCAAAGCATCAAAGATAGTACTTGGAGTACTTAAGTCTTCTTAACTCCAAACTATTCTTTTTTTTTTTTTTTTTTTGGAGGGCAGTTCGGGTTAAGTGACTTGCCCAAGGTCACACGGCTAGTAAATGTTAAGTATCTGAGGCTGGTTTTGAACTCAGGTCCTCCTGACTCCAGGGCCAGTGCTCTATTCACTGTGCCACCTACCCGCCCCTATTTTTTTCTTAAAGATTTCTTCCTTTTTTTTTTCTTTTTGGAGGGCAATTGGGGTTGTGACCTTCCCAAGGTCACACGTCTAGTTTGTGTGTGTGTGTGTATGTGTGTGTGTGTGTTAAGTGTCTGAGGCCAGATTTGAACTCAGGTCCTTCTGACTCCAGTGCCGGTGATCTATTCACTGCGCCACCTAGCCGCCCCATTCCACACTATTCTTTAGAAATGTTGACTTTCCTCAGTATTTGAGAGAAGTATAATTCCCTCCTATAGAAACCATATTGCTTTTGTCACAAGAAGCCATGTTGCATAAGTTCTCAGTGATGCTACCTTGTCATAGGTTCCTTCAGTTTTGTTGTTATGAGCATGACCCACATTGATCTATTGTACCTAGAATTTCTGCTGGAAATTTCCATATGGATGAGAGTAACATTTGCAATCAGGCACAAAAAACCACATGTTCCTCTACTCACAGAACATCAACATTATATTCCCTTAAGGCACTTATTGGGCTTTTTAAAGTGGTATTTTAAAAATTGTGATGCCATGTTGGTGGTCATGAAGGAATAAATCTAGTTTGAGGGAAACATCAGAAAGGATAATAGAAAGTTTAAACCTTAAGTGAAATGAGACTATTAGACTAGATAATCTCCAAGATAATTTGCAATTCTATGACCACTCCCTTGTCTCCCCCAGCCAGCACTTGACCAAGAAGAGTAGCCAAACTGAAAGAAATGTCACCAGCACTATGGCAAGCACCAAACTACTGACCAGAGAGTTGTACTGTGCTGCCTTTATGGGCACAGAGGGATAACACACAAGGAAGCACAAAACCTCTTCAGAACCTGAATAAGGATCCCTTCTCCAACATCGGATGTCAGACCTAGTACAATAGGGAAAGGGAATTTATCTCCACAAGCCAGAAAAGGAAGTCGTCCCTCTTACTTTGTAAGCACATCACATCTGTGAAGTGCTTTGAGCAGCTCAGAGAAACTTAAGACCCTTATGCCTTAGAGATGACATAATCTGACCCTTTCACTATATAGATGTGGAAACTGAGGTCCATAGAGATAGAGTTAGCTCAAGGTCACACAATCAGTTGGTGACAGATTTAGGACTAGAACTTGGCTTTTATAACAGAATTTCAACAGATTTGAAAGGGACCTCCGAACCTATCTAGACCAACCTATATCTGCAACAACAACAACAAAATCTATCCTTCTACCATATACCTAAACAGTAGCCATCAGCCTTTACTTTTTTCTTCACTGAGGGAGAACTCACTACCTCTTGAAGGCAGTTCATCCCACTTTCTGCTAGCTCCATTTACTAAGAAGTTTTCCCTTACATTATGCTCAGCTTTGCTTCTTTGCAACTTCCACTGATTTCTTCTAGTTCTCTTCCATATGACAACCCTTTAAATATTTAAAAACAAGTGTCATGTATCTAAGTCACCTCCTTGCCAGGCAAAGCAGACCCATTTCCTTTATATAATCCTCATAGACATAGCATGATCTTAAGACCAAATCACTAACCTAGTCAACCTCCTCTGGTTCTCTTCAGTTGATTAATGACCTTCCTAAAATATGGTACCCAGATCTGAACACAACACTCCAGATGTGGGATGACCAATGCAGAGTACAGTGGGAGTGCCAACCTCCTCAGTACTGTATGCCTATCCTATGTTTATCAACACAGCCTAAAAACCAATAGCATTTTTGAACATTATCTCATGCTATTGACTCATAATGGTTCACCTCAAGTGTCTGCATTGTCATGACTCTTAGAAGTCTTTGCAGATGAAGGAATAACAATAACTAATAATAGTGGTGGTGGTGGTAGTATTAATGAAAAGACATTTATATATTGCTTTAAGGTTTGCAAAATTATTTGCATTTATTATCTCAAATGATACAACAACCCTGTGAGGTAGGAGTTATTTTTATGCCCATTTTACAGATGAGAAAACTGAGATGGAAGCTTAGGTGATTTGCTCATGGTCACACAGCTATTGTACGTCTGAGGAAGGAGTCAAACTTAGGTCTACCTCATTCTATTCACTGTGCTACCTAGATGCCTCCGTATATCTATGTACAATGTTATCCATTGGTGAGCTAAGAGGAGTAAAAGTGTGTATCTGTACTTCCCTTCCTTGGGCATCTTGCACACTGTTACTGTACTTATTATCAGCCCCATTGGCTGGAAATCAACCTCCTGATATTAGGTGAGACTTCGGTAATAAGACCTTAAGTTCTTATCCACTAACTATATCTCAGATTCAGCCCATATCTGAGGCATGGACCTATCAGTCTCAAGAGTTGTATGAGAGCCTTAGGTATAATACCCACTCCCCAGGATTATCCTTCCTTTCCTAAGTCCCAAAGGCAGAAAATAGAAATCCTTTTTAATTTTACTGGGGACAGAAGGAATGCCACAGGGAAAATGGCACAATGCAACATAAGTAAATATCAAGTCATTTTTGAGAAGTGACTCATTATTTGCTACTGGCAATTGGAAATATATTTGTTGTTACTTTTTTTCCTAGAGAATGCTATAGATTGTACCCCTGACCAGGCCAAGAGAAGAGACTAGAAACTGATCTTTAGGAGGTTTGAATGCTATTGTTACTACTATGACCTAGAAATGACAGAAAGGAAACTTTGAAGGATTTGCAAAATTATTTAAAATGTTCAGTGTTTTTATATATTCTGGATTTGGGTATTTTCTTCCCTCACTCCTTCCCCAGAGAAGTAGTATTAACTGAGGTTTAGCATGTATTAATAATCGCAGTAAAACTCTGCTGAACACTCAATGGAAAAAAAAAAGACAGCTATCTCCTACATGCAAAACCTGTCAGTCTTCTAAAATCAATCAACATGTGTTATATGAAGCATAAGAAGTATAAAACTGTTTCTGCCTTCTTAAGATACAGAGACTTTGATTCCTCTACCTTGACAACTCTAAAGAGAGTTTGATGGGAGTTTGAACAAATCTCTATCATTGAAACACATTTTAATTTTCCAACGATTTTAATATTAATTTCTAGCCCTTACACATGTCTGTATCCATATATGCATATGATACTTATTTTATCTGAAATATTTAATATAAAATATTAGAGTTATTAAGTACTAAAAAGAAGATCAAGTCTATGCCCCTTTCCAGTGAAAGGATCTTCCCTTGCCATCGATGAGTGGTCTAAGTTCAATCTGAACCCCTGGTGTAATGGAAAGCTCACTACTTTATAGGATAGTCCATCACATTTTTTGACCGCTCTAATTATTTCTGAAACACTGTTGAAAGGATCATTTTGTTCATTTTCTTACTTCTTGCTTTTTCTAACTTGGTGAATTATTCTTTTCATTTTATGACTGTGCCCTGTTTCATTCAGGAAATAATAATAAAAAACCAAGATGTAGTTTATATCCCTAGTAATCTGCTGTGTAGAAAGCTGTAGATAAAGTACAATTTCAAAGACTGAGATAGACCCAGAATGAAATATTAAATCATATTGAGCACATACTTGCACATTTAAATTAATGACCATATTCTTAAATTCCCTATTCCTCTCAGTTGGGAACTCAGTCATTCATCTTATCAGCATGGCATTTATGGTACTTTCTTTATAGCCAAGTGACCAATCAACAAGCCAAATTGTATGACCAGTGAGATTTAGAGTTATAAATCATTAGCACTAGAAGGGACTTTAGAGATCATTCCCCAACAGATGAAAAATCTGAGACCTAGATAGATAGATGAAATAATTTACCCATGGTCATATCCCAATCCTCCTGACTACTAGTTAATACCATTTCTGACTCCAGGCTTTATTAATCAGGTCAATGATGCAGAAAAATCACTAGTCAAATTGTGGGCACATTATTTATCATTTATAATATAAAGAGACTCCTCTAAGAATGTTTTTCAAATAATCACTATAGAGTTCCATAGAAGGAGTTGGGAAGAAAAAAAAAGGGAAAGTGATCCATTTTTCCATGAGAATAGCTCTGGGGGGAAAAAATAGTGGTGGCTTGAAATTGTTGGTTAAAATGGGAGCTGTAGATCATTTTTGTCAAGATACCTCAGTCTCCAATTGCCAGGAACTTCTTTTTTTTTTTTTTTTTGCCTTTTGGAGGGCAACTGGGGTTAAGTAACTTGCCCAAGGTTACACAGCTAGTTTTTTGTGTGTGGGTGTTAAGTGTCTGAGGCCAGAACCAAACTCAGGTCCTCCTGACTCTGGGGCCAGTGCTTTACTCACTGCTTCACCTAGCTGCCCCCGCCAGGGACTTCTTACACAGGAACAAAGGGAATAGGGAATTGTCTTTCTTTGTATTCCCAGAACTTCATACAGTGCCTGGCACATCATAGGCACTTAATTGATACTATTGACTTAACTCAGAAGTTTTTTTCAAGGACATAACCTCACTATCTTTGTAGTAAATTCCAAATACTTAATACCCCAATCCATTGGTATACTTTGTACCCAAGATCTCATCTAATATTCTAGAACGTGGAACTTCTACAGAGACAGATATAGCACTAAGAAACACAAAAACGCACACTGAAAACTACTGTTGATCACCAAACTCCCATAGACACTCTACTCCACTAAAAAGGTGCATCCACTGCTCAAAGGACAACCAGGTCCATAAACATCACTGTAGCAGCCAACCTAGAATCATCAGCCTAAAGGCTTTGTTTCTGACCACTTGCAAGACAAAGACTGGGAAAGAGGCTTGTTCAGCCCTAAGGATCCATGGCTGCTACATTGCTACTTCATCAGCTCAATTTTCCTAACTTTCCCAGTATAATGATAATCTGGGTTATTTCTATTACCCATAAGCATGAAAAATCTGGAGGTAGATTGTAATTCAATATGAATGACATAAGCAAAACTACATCTAATCTAAGGGATAATAATGTTGAAGTCATCCCCTGAAACTAATTGTCAAATGGAAATGGAAGACTGGCATTAAGTATTTGAAATTTTACAAACCTTCTAAGTGCCATTAACTGAAAGACTGACTCCCTTCATCTAAATGTCCCTTTCTCACAGCAAATAGTCACTTTATTTAAAATAAAAACCCAATTCTCAATATGCATATGTGTGTATTCACAGATATATATTCAGACCTAATCTATATACACTATAATGTAAAATGTTATATTTTAACCCAGGGGATTGTGATATATATAAGCCAGTTGAATAGCCTTTTCATTTACAATAACTGAAGAAAAAAAATATTTGCTAAAGTCTGATAAGAAAGCTATTGTAATGTCTTGGCTTTTACAGGGCCTAACTCTAGTAAGAATTTACCAGGATTTATAACTGCAGTGTGTGTGTGTGTATGAGAGAGAGAGAGAGAGACAGAAAGACAGACAGACAGAGACAGAGAGAATGAGAATGTATCAAAGAAGAGCTGAAAGCTGAAAAATGCCTTCTTGGGCAGCACAGACTAAAGGGCTTGTACAACACCTTTTTTTTTTCTCCTATAGTAAAATCTTGACTTTTAAAAGAAAATCTGAAGAAAAAAAATCAATCAGGATGAAAACTTTTAAACATCTATTATCTGTCATTTTAACTTGTGGAAAACAACTCTCTACAGAAGATAAAGAATACAAAAAAAAAAAAATATATATATATATAGTTATACAGAAGGTAGGCCAGCTGAGTCAAATGGCATGTATTCCTTCATTTTAAGGGGACTATAAATTTATAAAATAATTTTAAATATATGTTTTTCTTAAACTTGTGGGAAAAGTAAGGCATCAAGATATTGAGGAGGCGAGGAGAAACTCTACTACCAATCCATAAAAAGGTAACATTTGGCATGAAAATTTCCATCTGGTTAGTTTGATATTAGTATTAAGTGAAATATTGAATTAAATATTAAGGGAGAAAGTCTGAAAACATAGAAGGGATGATAAAATGGTGAGTGACAACATTGCTGTTATTGCAAAGAACAAATCCAATAACTTTTAAAATTTTTTAACATAAAAAAGAAGGATAATTCTGGAATTAGTTGATGAAAGAAAACAGAATAGATATTATATAGTCATACTTTTTATACAATGGCCAAAATTTCAATGAAAGAATTATTTCAAAATGACTAACATAGTATCAACAGGACAAATGTTGAAACTGCTAATGTACAGCATAAAATTAGAGGAAAATATGTAAGAATTGTAATTTAATAATTTTATATTTATATATGTGTGGTAGTATACATGTGTATACTATATATACTATATGTGTGTATACACACACATTTATCCATTTATATCATATAATATGCATGTATATATTATAGGGTCAGCAGTAGATAGAGTGCTGGGCCTAGAATCAGGAAGACTCATCTTCCTGAGTTCAAATCTGCTGTCATATACTTACTAGCTATGTGACTTTGGGCAAGTTACTTATTCTTACTTGACTCAGTTTCCTCATCTATAAAATAAGGTGGAAAAGAAATGGCAAACCTCTCTAGTATCTTTGCCAACAGAGCCCCAAATGGGGTCACAAAGAGTCAGACCCAACTGCATGAATGAACCACAAAGTAAATTATAGGATCATGATGTAATGAATAAACAGCAGTCAAGAAACCCCATACATGACACTTACTGTTTACAAAACCACACATCCCTGCAACATCCCTGAGCCTCAAGCACATCTCTACCATGAAAACTGCTAGATTGTCTGGTGGAAGGAAATACTATGCTGTTGAAATCACAGGTCCTGGGGGCAGCTAGGTGGCACAGTGTATAGAGCACCGACCCTAGAGTCAGGAGTACCTGAGTTCAATTCTGGCCTCAGACACTTAACACTTACCAGCTGTGTGACCTTGAGCAAGTCACTTAACCCCAATTGCCCTGCTCTCCACCCTCCAAAAAAAAGAAAAAGAAATCACAGGTCCTTCAAACATTCACACATAAATACATGAAGAAAAAGTAAGATTCTATGCTAGACAAGATAAAACATAAAAGTTAGAGTTTTTTTCCTGGCAGATATAGATATATAATAAAGGAAAGAATGTGAGAAGTACCTGGCCTATTCTTCTTGCCCTAATTTCATCTGCATGCCAATCAAAAATCATCTTAATGATCAAGCAGGCTTTGTCTTACCAGTCTCCATACAGATTCTATAAGTGTTGGGAAGCTCTCAATTGGGAAAGTAATGGAATTACAATTAAGTCTTTCCTAGCCCTAAGTGAGATGGTTGTCTGAGACCACGGACCTCAAATCAGCATCAGATTCGAAGAGTACAAAGAACAGAACTTAGTTAGCTCCCTCACTAAATATGGTGGCTGGCTAGCAACTTCCATTATATGCTAAATGAACATCAGTCCATCCTAATAAAGAATCGAACTTCTGGCCACTGAATCTCAGGAGATGAGATACACAGTCCAACAAAGTCCAACAAAGAGCTGAAACCAACAGATGAAAGTAGAGAGCAGCTTATTGTTCATGAGAAAAGCAGAAATGCCCAACAGAGACAACATGACTGAGAGAAGAGATGCAGTACCTTTCAGAAATCATATTATACCCAGCAAGGAGTATAGATTCAGTGCCCAGAAGACGACAGTCAAATGTTTTTACCAGAGGAATCACAGAATCAGATTTAGACCTATGAAGTCCCTCAGAGGTCATCTATTCAAGACCCTTCATTTAGAGCTTAGGAAACTAAAGCCTGTGGAGGTTACGTGACCTGCAATTTTGTCACATAAGTAGTAAATTGCAAAACTGAGAATCATAATGGTTCATGAGTTATGGTTTTTAAAAATGTAGATTTATAGAACACAAACCCAAAATAGCCATCATCCTGGGGACCCACCATGAAAGTTAGGGTGTGCCACCAGGTGCTACATATTCATAGAAGGGGATCTTTTATCAACACTTTTTTATCCTCTTTTATTAAATGTTATTTGTTTCAAACTTTTCCCTCTGGCTGTCAAGAAGTACAAATATTGGGGGAAACCACTGAGGTATGGTTTTGAATGGTTAGTGTCTCTAACCTGGTGTAGGTAATAGAACCAGCATAAGGCGTTGCTCAAGGTGCTACATATGGATGTATCTGTATCTATGTATAGATATAGATATATCCATATATTGAACCTTCATATAGGTATACAAGGTGTGCCAAAAGTGTGAGTGCAATGTGTGTGTGCTATAACTATATGTGTATATGTATATGTGTACATGTACATATGCATATATATGTTATAACTACAGCTAGGTGGCTAAATGGATAGAGTACTGGGTATGGAGTCAGAAAGACTTGAGTTCAAATCCAGTCTCAGACACTTATTAACTGTGTGACCCTGGGCAAGTCTGTTTGCCTTAATCCAATGGAGAAGGAAATGGAAAACCAGTCTAGTATCTTTGCCAAGAAACCTCCATGGACAATATGGTCCATGGGGTCACAGAGTTGGGTACAACTAAATGACTGAACAACAAATGCTATAACTATTCTATATGTGTATATATAGCTATATTTATATAAATATATGTGTATGCATACATATAAATATATGATATATAGCTATATTTATATAAATATATGTATATGTGTATGCATACATAAAAATATATAACATATAAATAAATATATACATACACAGCTGTATGTCTGTAGGAGAGACAGACAGGGACAGTGTTTTCAAAAAACTGTATCTGTTCTCTATTGCTCTGGTGAGAGTCCATTAACCTGTTTACTGCAGCAGGAGATAGACAAGTACAGCAACTCCACTATAATAATTTAGGTCAATTTTAGAAATAAGTTGATCATATTTTCTCTGGTCATTTTAAACAAATGTTCAAAAATATCTCTAGTAGAGTCCAATAAAAGAAGGGTTTAAAATATCAGTGGATTTCACAGAACTGGCAATAGGAATCCAAATACCACTAAAAGTGGAAAACCGTTACAGTTCCTTTTCCATATGGTAAGAGTCATTGGGCCCAGACTGTCAGATATAGTTGACATTTCAAGATAAAATTTTAATGATAAATCACTTTGAAATAAAATGAGCCAAGATGATTATTTGTACTAAAAAAGAAAGAAACCACCATATAACGAACAATTCTGCTCATTGTCATTGGTTCCCAAGGAACCTTGGACATTGCCAGCCTCAGTGACTTCGTGGCCCTTTCATTTGCCCAGTAGCTGAACTCTCCCATAGGTGTTACTGCCCTCAATCAGCTTATAAATTCCTTGAGACCAAGGATAGTTTCATTCTTTGTATTTGCTCTCCCCTGCACCTACCACGTTGCCTGGCACATAGTACATGTTTAATGAATGGCAGTAACAATGGGAGGAGGCAGGGAGGGTTCCCAAAGCTGTGAGTGAGAATGAATTTAAATTGACACTTCCTTCACCATTACTTACTCAGTTACCTCTTTCTGGACTGTTTATTTTCCTTTAGGCATCCTGTGTTCTAGCCCCATGAGCCTTCCTTAATGTTTCTCCTATAGAACATTCCATCCTCCTTCCTTGTTCCTTTCACTATCTGTCTCTCTTGCCTGAAATGTTCTTCTTCCCTCACCTCTGCCTCTCAGAATACCTAGCTCTCTTCCTGGGTTCACCTTTTTTTTTGACACTTCCTACAGAAAACCTTTTGTAATCTCCCAAAGTGATTAGGGCTTCATTGCCACCAACACACCCCCTCAAAATAAAAAGTTTGTATTTATTTTGCATATATTTTGCATTATCTCAAGGGTTTGTTTTGAGGGTCAAATGACAGTAATATTCATAAAGTGTTTAGCAGAGCCTGGCACATAGCAGGTACTTAATAAAAGCTCATTCCCTTCCCCCTTATTTATCTATGTATAGCTATAACTCCAGCAATGCAGGTACTACATCTTTTTTTTTGCTTTTTTGCTTTTTGGAGGGGTATGGTAGGGCCATTGGGGTTAAGTGACTTGCCCAAGGTCACATGGATAGGTTTGTGTGTGTGTGTGTGTGTGTGTGTGTGTGTGTGTGTGTTAAGTGTCTGAGGCTGGATTTGAACTCAGGTCCTTCTGACTCCAGGGCCAGCACTCTATTCACTGAGCCACCTACCTGCCCCCACAGGTACTACATCTTATCAATTCTTCATCCTAGGTGGCTAGGTCATGAAATGGATAGAGTGTTCAAGTTGGAGTCAGAAAGACCTGTGTGTAAATCCTGCCTTAGATACTTGGTAGCTACGTGAAAAAAACTACTGAATAAAACTGTCCCTCTCACATTTGTTTGGCTGTCTCCTAATTAGTCAAGACAGACTGATAGAATCCTAATGAATTGTCTTCCTTTTGTCATAACTAGAACATAGTTCATGGAGTCTAGGGAAAGTCACTTCACCCCTTCTCAGCCTCAGTTTCCTCATCTGTAAAATGGGGATAATAATAGCACCTACCTCCCAGGGTTGTTAGGACGATTGAATAAAATTACAATACTACAGAAATGCTATTCCCATATTATTATCCCTAGTACCAAGCATAGTGAATACAGTAGATAATAGTGGTTGAGTATTAAATTCTTACTAAATGAATAAATTTGTATGTCTTTTCACCAACAATCATTTCATTTTCTTAAGACAACTGAAGCCAATGATTAGCCATTTTGGGGGGTGGGGGGAACCTTTCAAGTATATTGTTTAACTGTACCATCCAGAGCCAGCCAGAAGCTATTGACCATTAAAATAATGAGCATTTCAAAAAAATCTGTCAATCAGTAATCAAGTATTTATTAAGTATCTACTGTGCCAAGTCAGGGATATAACAAAGACAAAAATTAAAGTCTTTGCCTTCAAGAAGCTTACTTTCTATGGGGGAAACAACACATAAACACGTAAGTAAATGCAAAATAAACAAAAGAAAAATGGAAAATAATTTCAAGGGTCACAGTTTGAAGGGAACAACCTCAAGAAAGGTATGAGAGGTGGCCCTTGAGCTGAACTCTGAAGAGAGCTAAGGATTCTAAATCAGAGAAGAAACACTTTCCAGGCTTCTGCAACTGTTTATTGCTACTACTCACTGTGTGACCCTGGCTAGTCACTTAACCCTATTTGCCTCAGTTCCTCATCTGTAAAGTCAGGGATTTTTAAAATTAGGGGCAACTAGGAGGGCCAGTGAATAGAGTACTACACCTGCAGTCAGAAAGACTCATCTTCCTAAGTTCAAATCTGGCCTCAGACACTTACTAGCTGTGTGACCCTGGACAAGTCACTTAACTATTTGCCTCAGTTTCTTCATCTGTAAAATGATTTGGAGAAGGAAATGGCAAACTACTCCAGTATCTTTGCAAAGAAAACCCCAAATGAGGTCACAAAGAGTCAGGCATGACTGAACAACAACAAAGCCTGTGTTGAAAGAAAAATTCTTGATTTGAGTTTGCCCCTGATTAATGAGACAAAACAAAGAGAATGAAAAGGATTTTATTCTAAGTGTGTCAAGGTAGCAACATCGATGGGCTGGTCACTGAAGATTAGCAATGGCTTCACGGTGGGAATAGCTTTTAGAGGTAACTTTAAGACACACAGATCGGTTCACCTCAGCAAAAGAGATTAGGCTCTGACATCTCAATTATTTCCCAAGGTAGCAAGAACCTGACAGTTTGCAGGTAGCGGTATGTGACAAAGAGCAGGTAATACACAAAGGTATAATCTTGGTTTCTCCTTCCCCATCAGAGCCTTCCCCAACACTGATTGATAAGCAGAGTTGGGAAAAATAGGATATTGCGTCAATGTAACTTTCAACACCTGTTTCTGGAGACACTGAACAGGTCTCCACAGGGGAACAGGAAGCTGAAGCCCACTGGGTAGAGGTAGCTTTTTACTGCTTTTTGAAAATGATGGCCTTTGTATCTTATTAAAGCAACCATTTGCTTGTGTTCCTAGACTCTGAGTACTTAATCCAGCCAGATATGATCCTGGTGTAAAACACTTCCTTGATTTTTAAATTAAATGAGATAGGTAGATTAGATGAATAGATGGAGAGAGAGAGAGAGAGAAGAGAGAGATGTCTTTTATAAAGAACAAAATCCAAATAAATAATAATCTCATTTTTAAGGTAATTAGAATCATATACTGTTAGTAGTAGAATAAACTTTAGAAATCAGAGTCCAACTCCCTTATTTTATAGATGAGGAAACTGGGGCACAATGAGGTATAGTAAATTGCTTATGGTCACACCACAAATTAGTTGCAGAGCCAGTATTGGAAACTATAATTTGTGATTACAAGCTCTCAAAATATTACAATGAATTGTAGCATTTTGGCTAGTACCTCCTTATATTGGTTTTATGCTTTGGGACTAAAGTAGTAAAAACATCTTTAAAACCACTGTAATTAGTCACCTAGGATGGGGGGGGGGGGGGAGAGTAGTGCTGGGGTCAGGACAAGCCTAATCTGCTTCCTCTTGAAGCCTAAGCTACAGGAATTTCTTTTATTCATTCAACAAATATGTATACAGATTCTACAACTCACAGAGCAATGTTCTAGAGTCAACAAGATTTCACTAATCCAAAATATGAAATCTTAACTTCAATCATGTCTCAATATGTTCAGCCTTGGCCCAACTTTTTGACAAAATCAGCTGAATCTTGGTACAAGCCTCATTCCTCAGACCCCCATAAATGCTGCCTCTGTCTCTGTCTCTGTCTCTCTGTCTCTCTGTCTCTCTTTCTCCCTCTCTCTCTCTGTCCCTTGCCGCTAATGCAAAATTTGATAAGCAATAGTGACGTAAGCACACTTTTCCCTTCTATATTTCTGAGTTCCAGTAATAACTGGGACAGCAAAACTATACCAACCTCAGAGCTACAATTACAGCTACCTCTATAAAATCTGGACCTTTGCCCCAACTCAGCTTTCTGCAAATGTTTCTAGTTACTTATAGGAAATAATATGAAAACATGATTTGTTTCATATTAGTTCCCCAAAATCTTTCTTGAGCCAACAGATTGATTCAATTCTCTACTTTTTTTCTCTTCTCCACAAAAGAAAGATAAAGAATTTTGAGGATAAAATTAACTAGGCTGCACATCCAGTAGGAAAAGCTCGGATTTCTGTAGCCGAATAAGATCATTTCTTGATGGTAAAGCCTATAGATCAGGATCCAGATTGAAAACTAACTTAGGAAAGATTTGCTCTTAGTTTTGCTCCAAAAAAGCAGTCTATTACGTCAATGTGATAAGAGCAAATTTCATTGCCAACAATGGAGGTAGGGAGAAAATATTAACCTCCTTCCCCCTTTCAACCAGTGAAAGAACACTTGGATTCAAAGAACCTAACAAGAAATTCCAAGATAGCCTAAGTAAATAAAGTTGTATTGTAGTGCCTAGCCACAAATCAGAAGAAAAAAAATTAAACATCTCAAATTCTCCTCCGAAGCTAACACATATAACTATAAGACAATGAAAGAATGATCAATAGAGTTCAGGAAGATCTCTGGGTTCTAGAACTTTCTATGCATGAGTAGATTTCTAAAGATCCTTTACTGAAGAATAATACAGCCGGCAGCAATGGGCTTCTGGCTACTTTTTTGACAGGTTATCTCAAAGAATGACATTATTGAATTTGAGCAAGAGCTGAAGTATATTTTTAGAAGACATAAAAAGTGAAACCCTCTCAACTTTGGTCTGAAGCCTGAAGTGATCAGCTTTGCTTGGTGGCAAAATCCTTCCCCCTCTCAGAACCCACTCCTGTAGTATTTCATTTTCACTACTGTTATAGTGCTTGTCATATATGGCCTCCTATTGTGGGTTTCATTGTGCCTGTTTTGGTTGCATGGTGAGCTCCTTGTGGAAGGGGCTGGATCTTAAGGCATTTTGGTATTATTCATAGACCTTGCATGGTATGTCACATAAAGTAAGTATATGGTAAATATTTGCTGCAAATCAATGCATACATGAATGAATGGGTAATTTATTTGATCTTTCTAGGATTCTCTTCACTCATAAGATAAGATGTATTGGAGAAAATTTAAGATCCCTTTCACCTCTGTTATTTAATTTATCTAAGAATCTGAGGAGCACTTTGATTTTGTGGCAATGAAGTGGGGTGAACTCTTTGTGATGGGCTATGATCTGTATTATTAAAGACAATATCCAAGTCAATGAGGCTACAGATCCATTTAAGCTTGTGAGTACCTGATAAAACTGTTGTCAGACACAAAGCACAGAAACAGAAAAGAATAGGAGAAAATATCATCATGAAAATGTAACACTTTCCTCAGATTCACAGCACTTTTTACACATCAATCTTGATAATGACTGTATTGTAATTTACCATCTTAAGGTCGAGTAAAATGAGGATAAGTAACTTGCTTGAAATTCTATGACAAGACAATGAAAGGAACTGAGTATACTGTCAATAAAAGAATACTGTTTTCCCATGTTCTAGTCCTGAGTTCAAACCAGATCTATCCCTGTTGTACAGTGGATAGAGTACCAAGCCTGGAGCCAGGAAGACTCATCTTCCTGAGTTCAAATCTGGCCTAGCTGTGTGACCCTGGGCAAGTCATTTAACCCTTTTTGCCTCAGTTTCTTCATCTATAAAATGATCTGGAGAAAGAAAATGGAAAACCACTCCAGTATCTTTGCCAATGGGGTCACGATGAGTCAGGCACAACTGAAAAATGACTGAATACTAAATCCTTATTGATGTTGAATTACCATATATATAATTTTGCATTGTGTTCTGGCTATAAAAGACATTTTTAAACTTTTTTGTCACATTTGGCAGTCTGGTGAAGCCTGTAGTCCCCTTCTCAGAATAATGTTTTTAAATGCATAAAATAAAATACATAGAATCACAAAATAAACCAGCTATATTGAAATACTTATAAACATATATTTTTTAAAAGTTTGCAGACCCAAAATTAAGAATCTTTCTTAAGCCATGTAACACATACTATGGCATAGTGAAAATACTGCTGATTTTAAATTCATAAGACCTGGGTTTGAATCCCTTCTTTACCAGTTACCACTTGTGTTACTTTGGGCAAGTTATTTTTTGGTCTTTAGCTTCTTCCTCTACAAAATTATGAAATTGGAATAGGTGACATGTTAGGTGCCTTCCAGTCCTAAATTTATGATGTCTCCATCTATTCATTGTTGTTGAGGTTCAGTCATGTCCTACTCTTCATGGCCCCATTTGGGGTTTTCTTGGCAAAGATACTAGAGTGGTTTGCCATTTCCTTCTTCAGCTTATTTTACAGATGAGAAAACTGAGACAAACAGGGTCAAATGACTTAACCAGGGTCACAGAGCTAGTAAATGTTGAGGCTGTATTTGAACTCAGGAAACTGAGTCTTCCTGATTCCAGGCCCAGCACTCTATCCACTGTGCCACTTAGCAATCTATCTATACATACCTGTATGATAAATATCAAGGTTCTCATGTTTCCTTGAAAACTCTCCCTAAGGATCATGTTCCTTATTGCATTGCTGCTACTATCTAAGGAAATGTATCATCTTCTTAGACCTTAGCACAAAGCCTTGTACATTATGGATACTTAATATTAATTTTTAACCTTTTTTAAAAATCCTAGATCTATAGAAGACTTTTGTGTAAAAAGGTGAAATGATTAGGGGTGGCTAGGTGGCGCAGTGAATAGAGCACCAGCCCTGGAGTCAGGAGGACCTGAGTTCAAATCTGACCTCAGACACTTAACACAAAAACTAGCCATGTGACCTTGGACAAGTCACTTAACCCCAATTGCCCTGCAAAAAGCAAAAAAAAAAAAACGTGAAATGATTGGTTCTGTATTTTAGGAATATCAATTTGGCAATTGTGTGGAGAATGTCTCAGAGGGAACATAGAAACAAGACCAGTCAGGAGGTTATTGCAATAGTCTGATTTGATAAAGAGTCTGAAATCGAGCAGAGGGTTTCTGAGTGGAAAGAAGGGGACAGATTCAAGAGAAGTGGAGGAAGGACTGATGATCAACAAACATTTGTCAAGCACTTACTACGTGTCAAGTAATATGCTAAAAACTGGGAATTTGAAATAAAGAAGAGACTTTGAAACTGATTGGCTATCATGAAAAAGAGGGAAGAGTTTAGGAAAAGTCTAAGGTTGTGAACTGGAATGATTCAAAGGATAGTGTGCCCTCCACATAAATAGGGAAATTTGCATGTGGGATTTTTAGGAAACGATAATAAGTTCCATTTTAGACATGTTGAGTTTGAGATGCCTGACATCTAGTTGGAAATGTCTTGGAGGAATTGGTTAAGTCAGACTGTAGCTCATGCAAAAGATTAAGAGTGAATATATAGATTTGGAATATATTTGCATAGAGATAATTGAACTTGTGGGAGTTGATGAAATCATGGAGAGAATATAGGAAGCAAAGAAAACCAGGACAGAAACTTGGGAGTTGCCAAGACTTACTGGATAGGAGGATGGTCACCTAGATGACCTTCACAACTATCTAAGTCTGAAAAAGAATGGGAAAAATATACAAGGAGAACAAAGAAAGGGCAGTACCATGGAGCAAAAAGAAGAGAGAATGGTCAACAGTGTCCAAAGCTTCAGGAAAACCAAATAGAATGAGGACCATTGGATTTAAGAGTGAAATTTTTTTTCTATGAGTATTATCATGAAAGAGAGACTTAAAGGATGGTATTTGAGTTGCATGACTATGGTACACACTATGAATTTTAGAGGACTAAAAGTTTAATACAAATTAATTTCCAGGAAGGAAATTATAGTCACACTTTATTCCTGCATTGCTAAACCACATCTTATGATCAGTTCTGAGCACCACATTTTGGCAATTACATGGGAAATGCAGTTATGTTCAGACAGGGACCAGAATAGTGAAAGGACTAGAAATAATGCCACGTGGAGATCAATCTAAAGGAATTGGAGATGTTTAGTCTGGAAAAGAAAAGACAAGGTAGTTGTGATAGCTATCTTCAAATATTTGAATAGCTGTCATGTGGAAAATGAATTACAGTTACTCTGCTTGTCCCCAGAAGACAGAATTAGTAAGGGAACAAAATAAGCATTTTTACAGCTCCCACAGTGTGCCAGGCACTGTGCTAAGAACTTTTACAAATATTATCTTGCTTGATCTTGATTAAGAGCAAAAGATAGAGACTTAACCAAATTAGATTTCAATTCAGTATAAAGAAAATCATGCTAGTAATTAGACATGTCCAAAAATGGAATGCCATGCCTTGGTGGGGGTGGGATTTGCAATTACTGAAGGTCTTCTAGCAGAGGCTAAATACCTGTTTGTTAGGGATGTTGTAGGTGAAATTCCTATTCAGGCACATGTCAGACTAGATAATCTTGAAGGCTCTTTCCAATTCTAATATTATAACAGGCTATATTTACTGAAAGATTATTATGGGTAAATGCTTGATGCTATGGGGGCATACAATATAAGCTGGTGCATGACATCCAGGAGTACACATGCATTTATCACAGTGTCTGACACACAGTAAGCATTTCATCAATGCTTGTTATCTGACTGAGTAAATGACCAGAGGGAAACTAGGAGGCAATACTACATAATGGAAGGGGCACTGGCTTTGAAGCCACAAAATCCAGGTTCTAATTCCAACTCTGATACTTGCTACCTCTTTATCTTGGCCAAGTCACTTAATTCCACAAATATTTAGAACCTCTTATGTGCCAGGCATTATGTGCACATTGATAAAAGTGGCATGATCACCTCCTCAAGAAGTTTACACTCTAGTGGGATAAGAAGAAAGGGTGTAGGTTATTAGTATAACACAAGGTGGCAAGTTATATGAGTGTGAAGAAAAGAAAAATGCTCTAAGATAATTTAAGAAGGAGAACTTAACATCTTTGAGGCTCAGTTTCCTCATCTGTAAAATGAGATTTAACTGTATGATATCTAAAGCCACTTTCAATTCCTATGATCCTAGTAAATTACAATATATCTAGTCCAGTCTTTTCCATTAAATAACTTTCTTTGCCCTCTCTCTTATGCACAGATAAAACTTGATAACTTCCTAACTAAAATACTTAGGGAGGGAAGAGTTAGAAAGAAGAAAAGTAATGTCTAGAACAGGAGTGGGGAACCTGCAGCCTCGAGGTCACATGTGGCATTCTAGTCCTTGAGGGCAGTCTTTTGATTGAGTCCAAGTTTTGCAGAACAAATCCTTTTATTAAGGGGATTTGTTCTGTGAAGTTTGGATTCAGTCAAAGGGCTACACTTGAGGACCTAGAGGTCCACATGTAATCTCAAGGTTATAGGTTTCCCACCCCTGGTCTAGAAGAACTTAGAGAGAAGGAAGCTTTGTTTATAGATATGATCTATCCTTCATTATCACCTACTACTTGTTGCCCAATTTATTCTTCTGCCTGGTCAAACCTCCACACTACTCTATTGTCTCTGTTTCCTATTTTCTTATGTCTAGTAGTCTAAGGAGGATGCTGGTACATGTTTAACAATTAGCTCTCTGTGGGGTAACATATATCCACAATATACTTTTTAGTTTAATCTAAAATAATAACATTTTCTCCATCACTTTCTTATGTCTAGGTAAACAACAAAACAATAAATCAGTCCCTGACTTGTAGTATTTGCTGATTTCTGAGGTATAAAAACTTACTTAATAAGATCTAACCTATATGAGCTGCCTCCAGCATGCTTCTGTACCAGTCCACGAAGTTCACTCCCATTTATCACTTAAAGGTCTCCAAACAAAACCTTCCCTCTCTTCCTGTATAGTTGAAAGTGAAACAAGGATCCAGTCCTCCACAACTATCCAAGTCTAATAAACAATTCATACTTCATATTATTCAAGACTCAAAGAGGAGGCTCCTGTGCACTGCAAACATCTGCTATTTAAAGCCTGTGGTTTTGCTGTCTGTTTCCCACTCTCTGCTGTGCTGTTGAAATTTACTTTTTTTTTTTACATCTCTCTATGTCCATACAGGACATTTCAGACAGCAGGTACCAGGTCTTTTCATTTTGCTTTTCTACTTTCTCTAGGATATGAGGATGTTTAGTGAATGAACCAAAAAAAGAAAAGCAATAATCATAAGAGTCTTCAGTTAACACAGCCCAAATTTTAATCTAAACTATTAAGCATGCTAAAGATGCAAGGTCTTCTTCAAGACATTAGAAATTTAAGGACAATGAAAAAATTAAACAAAACAAACCCTTCTCAATTCAAGAAATTTACATTCTACTAGAGGATACAACATGAGAAGCTGACGGAAAAAGAGCATTGGGTCTGGAGTCAGAGAAGACGTGAGTTCAAATCTTTGTGTCACACTTCTTAATGACCTTAAACAAATCACTTAATCTCTATAGGATTTAGATATTTTATATGTAAAATGAAAGGATTGGATTAGATGGAACAAGAAGTCCCTCCTAGATCTAGGTAGTGCAGTGGATAGAGCACTGGACTTGGAATCAGGAGGAATCATCATCCTGAGTTCAAATCTGGCATCAGAAATTTACTGTGTGACCTTGGGCAAATCAATTAGACAAGTTTGCCTCACTTTCCTCAAAAACGAGGTAGAGAACAAAATGGCAAACCACTCCAATGTCTCTGCAAGAAAACCCCCAATGGGGTCATACATGAGTGAAAATGACAACCAGCTCTAAATCTATGATCCTTCTGTCCCAAGTAAGTCAAGATAATTTCAGGAGGCAGAGATCACTAGCAACTAGGAGAGTCAGGAAAGGTCTCCCTTAAAAGGTAACAAAGGAGCTGAACCAAGAAGGAAATCAGGGATTCTTAGAGTCAGAAGTGAGGAAGAAGTTTATTCCAGGCATTGAGGACAGTTTATGCAAAGATTCCATGCAAAAACAGTAGTGCTATAAGGAGGATGTGGCAGTTCTGACATGCTCTGTCACAACTGATGAGGGCCTGAACTAAAGGGATGATTATATAAGGAAAGGGAATGATATAAGAAATGTCCTGGTGGTAGAATTGATAGGACTTGGTGAATGGAATTTGAGGGAAAGGGAAGAACCAAGGATGCTTCTGAGGTTGATAACCAGAGTAAGTGGAAGGATGGTGGTACCCCTAACACTTTCATAGGAAAGAGGTAGGGGAAGAAAAAATGAATTCCATTTTAGAATTTGATTTTGAAATGTTTCTGAGACATTCTGGTGACATCTTTCAATCTCAGGAGAGAGATGATCATTGAACTTATGGAAGTCAATGAAATTACCAAGAAGGAGAGTGTAGATAGAATTCAAATTCAAGTTATGTGTAAATTCAACAATCTTTCCACTTTATCACACTTCCTCTCAGTCCAGGAAGTTCATTACAATCCTGGAATTCACACAATGAAAATACCTTCCACCCCTGCAGCCTTTTCCTCAGATCAGATTGACTCTTCCCAGAGAAGGGGGGGGGGGGGGCAGGGAGGACGGGTAGGCGGCTAGGTGGTGCAGTGAATAGAGCATCAGTCCTGGAGTCAGGAGGACCTGAGTTCAAATTCGGCCTCCGACACTTAACACACACACACACACACACACACACACTCTAGCCATGTGACCTTGGGCAAATCACTTAACCCCAATTGCCCTGCCTTCCCCCCTCCAAAAAGAAAAAAAAAAACAAGAAAACATCCAGGTTGACCATGTCTCATTCCTCTCCTAGCTTCACTCCACACTTTTTCTACCACTCCCTCATGTTGAGTACTTCCATTTCCCCCCCACCTTCTTTCAGCTCCTTTTTATATGATTTCTCCCATTGGAATGTAAACTCCTTGAGAGCAGGGAATGGCTTTCTAGCACAATATCTGGCACATATTAAGAGTTTAATAAATGCTTAACTCCAAAGGTGACATAGGTAGTAAGTGAAGGGAACTTAGGTCTTCTAAATCTAATTTAATTCCCTATCATACCATGCTCATTTGCCTAATCCTGTCATAAGGAAAATTGGGCAATAAGCATAGCTTGTCTTCAGCAACATAACACCTTCCCTTTCATTATCTACTTTCTTCTTCTGGAATCCTCTGCCACCATCCAAGTCCTTAACGGGATATCAACTAATTTCCATAAAATTTAACTTTAGTTTAAGTTTATCCCTAACTCCCTAGTCCCCACCACCTACACTATTGCCAAGGCTTCTTGAAATCTGTGAAACCTTCAAGAACCAAGACAATGATTACTGCCTAGTAACAAGCCGATAAGGGAGATTGCCAGCATCCCTCAAATCACACCAGTTAGACAACCTCCTACTCCTCTAATTTGAAAGTCCTATGCTGCTTTTGTTTGTTGATGCTACTTTTACTCTGCACAATCTGCAGGGATGAGGAAATTTGCTCCCTAGAAGGATCATAAGATCAGACATTCAGTATATGTTGAGCCTATATCAGATTGCTCATCAGAGAAAAGAAAATGCCAACTGAGAACTGTCATCTCATGACCACTTCCAAGAGTTACCATATTTGAAGGCTTTTCAGAAGACATCAGTAGGGCTTTGACACATAAAACAATGCAGAGCCATTCATCATGACCTGACAAGGACTGTTATTTTTGGTCATCCTGCTCCAGCAAAAACAAATCAGGAAATATAGAATGTTCAAGTCTGTATTTTTAAAGTTACTGATACTTCAAACAAAATCATTGAAAACTGAGACCTTAGGAATTTATTCTATGCCTTAGAACAGTAAATTTAAAGATTAGAAGAGATCTTGGGATCATCTAGACTAGCACCTAATTTTATAATTGAGGAAACTGAGGCCCAAAGAGAAGTGACTTTTAAGGTGACACAGTAAGTGTAAATACAAGGATTTAAACCCAGGTCCTCTGACTCCATATTTGGCACTCTTTCCCCTATACAACATACCCACATGCCAGATGAAGTCAGGTTTAAAGACCTGAAGTATAAACATTCAATCCAAGAGAGCTTTGTACCACCTATTTGCAAATTCCTCACAGATATTGGAATGCCGAGGACATCTTTTATATGTGCTTTTGTGTACACATTGAAACAGACATTTTATATGCTGGCAAATGTATAGCCAGAAGGCTTCAAGCCTAAAGTGTATATTATTTTGTTCATCTTTCCAATAGCGCTGAATATGTGGTTACAGAATCCAAGACTCAGAGACACTGAGACCTCAGTTACCTTGTTGAGAGAATTTCCAAGCCATAATCTGATATACATAAGGTGTTCAATAGTGATACATTGTCTGCTTCAGCACGTGTACAAGATACATAAAGACCAGATTGGTTTTCACAGTATGATAGCCAGAAGAAGAACAGATGGTAAATATGTGAATTATACTGAATACTTGAAATATTTTTGGAAAGTTTGCATTTATGGTTGAATGATTTCGTTTCTTGAAATGTGCTTTGGTCAGATCATGTTCAAGGTAAGAAATTATGCCAGTCCCATCACAAAAGCAGTGTGTACCCTCTTCAGAATGGGTCCTTCCCAGAGAAATATATGAATCAGTGGCAGTCCATGCTATAATCTAGTCCTGATTCTACCACAATTCTTTCTGTGGAATTCCAGCATTAATTCAATTAATATTCATTAAGTCCCTATTATGCCTAACCCTTTGTTAAACATAACAGGCACTTATAAATAAAATAGCACTTGTAAAACACTGAACACAGTGCCTGGCATATAGTAGATGCATAATAAATGTTTGTTTCCTTCTTTCTTTCCTTCCTTCCTTAGACAATAAAATGGATTTAAGAGAAATTCAAGACCCTTGCATTCCAAAAGCCTGTAGTCTATTTGTGGAGTTAAGATTAAGTTATCATTTCATTAACATGAAATGATCAAGTTAAATTGCTTATTGATCTGTCCTTAGATCAGGGGTTCTTAACTCCTTTTTTTTTCTATTGTGGATCCTTTTGGCAGTATGGTAAAGCCTATAGATCCCTTATCAGAATGTTTTTAAAATGTAAAAAATAACATAAAGGAGACTGAAAAGGAAACCAATTGTGTTAAAATATTTAAAAGACAAGTTCAGAGACTCCAGGTTAAGAATGCCTTCCTTGGATGTACATTCACACATTGATGGTAGAGTCAATGCCATCTCACCATAATCAGTGATACTACTTACCAAGACTTTGAACATGTTGCTTAGGAGCTAAGTGTTGGCTAAGTATGAGGACCATTGTGTTGAAGTTTCAGGAATATATATTATAAACATGCTGTCATGTACCAGCTTTTAAATAGTGGCATTCCAACTTTTATTTTGCATATGAAGATATTACCATTCAAAATGCATCCTACATTTAGATGTGCTCTGAGACAACATTCACAAGAGTCTTGAGTTGTCATTGACACAGATTGAATTCAATACCAGTCATGCTTATGAAAGAAATATAAAACACTAAAGTCAATGTTCCAAAGAACACAACCTCCCCACCAGTGTAATGGAATTAGTTATTCATACACAACGCCAGAGGGGCCAACAGCTTGGGGTGACATGTGGCCTGCCTCTCAGCCAAGTGGAAGGCGTTGCTAGAGGCAGGTTGCTTTTTTTTTTTTTAAACAGAGGCATGTGACCTGAGTAGTGGCATTTCACAGCTGAGAAGCCAGCTTGTGATACGCCTTTTGCTTAACCGAGAGGCATGCCACATGTCCCCCGATGCTGTGACTCTGGCTCCAAAGTGTTGCTGTACATTCCACTAGTATTTTTCTTACGCTCAAATATTTACATTGCTCTGTAATGTAAATGCATTGTACAATACATCAGATTGTGCCAGAGGAAGAAGTGTCCTTGCTCAGAATGTGTTATCTTAGAGGCATAAGGTGGGGAAAGATGTAGGAATGAGTAGATAGGAGACATTCAAAAGAAGTCTTTTTTTTAAAGTAGTCTTTAGGCAAGAATTAGAAGGGGGGGGTCTTCTTTTTTTGTTGACATAATAGGTGAAATAGCAGTTGATGTGGTGCTGAAGGCAGTCCAGTGATATAATCTAAAAGACTAAAGTTGGAGGCAAATGGAAATTGTGTGTGTGTGTGTGTATGTATGTATGTTTTGGGGATGGGGATGGAAAAGGGAGAAGAAGGAAGGAGAGAAGAGAGTGAGTATATCAAGAAATGAAAGTTAAGAATTCAAGATATGTCTCTTAGATCTGTTAGAGCTGATGGGGGCTTTTGAGATTATAGGATCATAGTGTTTTTTTTAATTTTAAGAGATTTTAGTGATCAAGTAGTCATTTTATAGGTAAGAACTAATTATTTTATAGGTGAGAAAACAAAAACAAGAAACTTCCTGCTAGTAAGTGGTAGGTCCAGGATCCAGATTCAAGTTTTCTTACTTCAAAACCAGGGTTCTTTCTACTATATTATATTGTACTCTAAAGCGGTATGGAGAGCCCAACGTGAGATAAGGAATAAAGTCTACATTTTAAAAATAAAAATCAGCAAGCTGATCACAACAGATGGGTCAGCTCTGCTAACCAAATCAGTTTTGTAACCCTGCAAAAACCATGTAGATACTCTGGACCTCAATTACATTACTAAAACTGAATGAATGAGAAAGCATTTATTAAGCACCTACTGTGTGTCAGGTACTGCTCTAGGCTCTGGGGATGAAAAAATATAAAAGTGAAAAAGCTCCTACCGTCCATGCTTACATTCTAATGGAGAGAACAACAGCACATGTAAGGGAATGGGTGATAACCAGAGAAGGAGTTTCATTCAGGAAAGTCACAGGAATTGTGACCAAAGTCATAGAGTAATACATCCTCATGTCCTTTACAGTATCAGTGATAGTCATGATTTGATTATTGTTCTAATTACAATAATGGAAGGTTTGTGTGCAAGGAAGTGTCAGGGCAAAAGGCAAGATGCCTAGAAAGCAGAAGCATATTAGTAAATGTTTAACATCAAGCCTCCATATCATAATTTTAAACTTAATATGCATTATTCACATTCTTTTATCACTTTCTTAAATCTAGACAATCAACAAAACAATAATTCAAGCACTGATTTTGAACATTTCTGAGGTATAAATGCTCACACTGAAAATTTAACAATTAGTTTTCAAGAAACAGCAGTTTGAGCTGGTTCCAGCTGATAAACTTTGATTTCATAAACACTCCTCCTGATAAACCTTGACTTCTTAGTGTATGGCTAGATGAAGGGAATAGGCTAAAAGATCTCTTTCTAATATCTGTAAATTTTAAGCATAATGAAAATGCTAGAGTTTTTAGTATCTACATGAAAGACTGTCCTCTATTTAAAACATGCTACCAATACAATAATGTCAAAAACAATTTATATAAAACAAGACATTTTTTCAGTTAAGCCCACACCAGTTCTGCCTAGCCTTAAACCAGAGGTTTTGAATATTTTTTGTATCTTTGTCAGCCTGGTAAAGCCTATGGGTCCCTTATAAGAAGAATGTTTTTAAATGAATAAAATTAAATAGATAAGATTACAAAGGAAATAAAATGCATTAAGTACTTATTGAAATATTTTTTTAAAACGAGTTCATGGACCCTAGATGAAGAATCTCTGCCTTAAACCAGTAGCATCTCTCCCGATTAGAATTAAACACATCTTCCAAATTAAAGAATCAAACCAAAACACTGTATTAGCCACAGATATAGATATGGATAAAATCAATACCTAAAAATATTTTGCTCTCCTCCAGGCAAGATGCAGAGCAGAAAGAGATCAAGGGGAAGCTATGGAGAAACTATGAGACGTAATGGCACCCTGAAATCAAAGATGACTGGGAAGGACATTTTTAAAGCCTATTCAATGCCATTGAACATCATATGATGCCAATATTAATCTATACCTTTAGAACTCTAAAATGAACCATAACAGATTTGAAAATTTTTCCTAACAAAAAACCCATTCAATATTAACAAAATATAGGGCCCATCTCCCTAAGGCAACTATGGAATTAATAACATTTCCATCCCAAAAGGGAATAAGAAGATTGAAAGACATTCTTAGAGAACATAATGAACAGGTCAGAAATCTACAAAAGTTCTTTTGTAATAAGAAGAATCACTACGCCAAGCAATGGTAAACAGAAGGCAAATCCTTATATGACAAATAATGACCTCAAAAGATTCTGGAGCATTCAACCAATAAACTGTATAAGAATTATCATAGACTTAACTTGTCCTCAATCACTAGACATATTGATTCATAAAAACTTAAGAATAATATTATTAATGGGCAGCTAGCTGGAACAATGGATAGAGTGTCATCTCATCTTCTGAGTTCAAATCTGGCCTTAGATACTAAATACTGTGTGACCCTGGGCAAGTTACTTTATCTTGTTTGCCTCTGTTTTCTCATTTGTAAAATGAGTTGGAGAAGGAAATGGCAAAGCCACTCTAGCATCTTTGCCAAGAAAACCCCAAATCGGGTAATGAAGAGTTAGACACTATTAAAAAACAACTGAATAACAATAATATGATTAGTAGATGTCACTACCATAAACACAGTAATCTCCAAACTATATTAAAAGCCTTTTAATTACAGACAGTTAGATAGTTCAGTGGATAAGTCACTGGCCCTGGCATCAGAAAGACTTGATTTAAAATCTAGCCTCAGACAGTTACTTGTTGGGTGATCTTGGGCAAGTCACTTAACCTTTTAACCTCTGTCTGTATCAATTTCTTCATTTATAAATTGGTGATAACAATCCTGGAAGGGAGGTTCCATTATTATGAGGATAAAAATGAGATAATTTTTATAAAGTGTTTGGCAAATCCCAAAATGGTATATAAATAGTAATTATTATAAAAACCTAGAAAGAGAGATCAAAATCATTTACAAAAAGGATGAGGTACAAATCATTACATTGTCCTATCTGCTAGGAGAGTTGTACTGAGGATGCCTTCACTGATCCTGCAGAAAATGAGTTCACATTCTAATATTTGTATTCAACTACAAAATAAATAAATAAAGCTTATCCACTGCTGTAACAGTCCATTGAACTTTGAATGTAAAGAAATAATAGCAGGATAGTGACTTTTCCTAGCACATTTTCTATCTAAAACCCCACTGAAAAGAATGAGAACATTGATATAATAATGACAATATGATGTAGGTTACATAGAGCACATGCAGATACTCCCTATTCTAGGTGATCTTGCCCCATCAAAAATTATAAACTCCCTGTTTACAGCCATGTAGTGACAATACTGAAAGGACCTAGCATTTTGATATGACATGGCAGTCCTTGAGTAGTGCCTTGGTTCTCCCTCATCAGACCTAGAATGGGACCTAGCAAATGGGATAGAGTGCTAGGCCTGGAGACATGAAAACCTTGGGTTCAAACTTAGCCTCAGACACTTACTAGTTGTGTGATCCTGGACAAGTTTCTTGACACCTGTCTGCCTCAGTTTCCTGGTAAAATGGAGATGATAATAGCACCTACCTGCTGAGTTTTTGTGACGATCAAATGAGCTGATATTTGCATAGCACTTAGCTGAGTTTCCAGCACAAAGTAGATGATTAATAAATGCTTTTTTCCCCTCCCTCCCTTCCTTCTCTATCCCTTTGACAGGAGTGGGGAAGGGATGTGTACAGTCTCAGTATCAGTGTATATGTGTACAGTATCAGTGTACAGTCTCTGGATTCCCCATATTGGTTCATCTGTGTCTGAGTGGTTCTATCTAGATGTGTGGCTCACATGGAGGTATAAATTAATATCTCTAGAGTCTCCTCTGACTACTCTTCTCTAAGGGAAACTTTGATTACTACCAGGAGGAGAGCACAGAGTTGGCATCATAAGGATAGCCACTTTGCTCACATCAGAAAAGATATACCATGATGGAATTATAGGTATCTACTCCTTTAAATATTGCTAGTATAGGGAAAATAATTTTTAGATTCAAGCTGCTCTTCTGATTCCTATCCCTTTCATCAAGAAAGCATGCCCTAGGGGTGGCCAGGTGGCACAGTGAGTAAGAGTGCTGGCCCCAGAGTTGGGAGACCTGGGATCGAATCCGGACTCAGATACTTAGCACCACAACCAGAAATAACTGACCGTGTAACCTTGAGCAAGTTACTCAACCCCAATTGCTGAAAGAAAGAAAGAAAGAAAGAAAGAAAGAAAGAAAGAAAGAAAGAAAGAAAGAAAGAAAGAAAGAAAGAAAGAAAGGAAGGAAGGAAGGAAGGAAGGAAGGAAGGAAGGAAGGAAGGAAGGAAGGAAGGAAGCATGCCCTAAGCTATATATACAAAGATTTGACTCCCCACCAAATTTCCCTTACACAAAAACATAAAGTGAATAGCAAATAAACAAGTCAAGAGCAAACAGAAATCAGAGAAACAATACATATTAAAATATACCAGACAATATTTGTATCCAACTACAAAAAAATAAAGTTTATCCAACTGTGTAATAATCCATAGAACTATGGATAGAATGAATGAGATCTCTCTCTCTCTCTCTCTCTCTCTCTCTCTCTCTCTCTCTCTCTCT
>NW_027187345.1:13352340-13454023 GCF_028583685.1 Petaurus breviceps papuanus
TCTCTCTCTCTCTCTCTCTCTCTCTCTCTCTCTCTCTCTCTCTCTCTGTCTGTCTGTCTGTCTCTCTCTTGGAGAAAAATATCTCAGCTCAAGAGAGAGACATAGACATAGAGAGATGGGGGAGGGGGGAGAAGAGAAGGGGGAAAACAGAGAGAGAGACTTATTTCAACCAGAGGGAAATTCTCCCAAAGTCTTTAGTGTAATAAGGTGGGGATGTGGGCATGTTTGATAGTCTGGCTCCTCCACATGCTATCTTCTTCCTAGTGTCTTTATCTCTCCCCAAAGAAAGCCTGAAACCTCATGTGCCCTCAATTGAAGCCAGTAATCCAAAGAACAAGGACCTTTCCTCTACCAAATTCTCACTAAATTCAGTCCTTGTACAGGCACAGAGCTTTCCCTACCAAACTGAGAGAGTCTTATGATATAATAATGACAATATGAGAGCCAATATTGAGACCCAAGTTATATTGGTTACAAGAAAGGATAGTTTTGGGTTCAGTCTCTGTGCTTCAACTCTTCCATGCGGTACCTAGTGAGCTTTGTCTCTAGACACCCCCCCCCATGGGAAGGATGGAAAAAAGGGTAGCACTCTTTACCTGAACTCTACCACCACTCCCACATGGAACATGAACTCAGATAGACAAGCTTGCACCTGTGCATTTATCTGCCTTTTCTACTTTGTATTTCCTAAATTGAGTAGGTGACCAAATATCAGATTGTCATAGGTGAGTTTAAAGGATATTTCATGAGTTCAAGAGATCCTGATACAGAGATCCTGAGACCAGTCGGAAGATCTGGCTAGCAATGAGGAAAGGCTCTGCATCAGAGACAGTGTCCACTGATAAGATAAGAGTACTGGCCTAAACCTTGCTGTTTTGCCAGAAGAAATATACCAGGAACTGTTTAGACAGTACAAAGCTGAGGTGAAAATCAAAATATCTAATCAGCAATCTCACAAACAGCACAGTATTCTGATGAAGTTTATGTATAACCTCTTAGATAATATAACTGTAATTTTATGTTGTTACTGAATTCTCTTTTAAGTCTTATTGTCAAGGCATGCTTGTTAGAATCTGTGTGTGTGTGTATGTGTGAGTGTGTGTGTGTTTTGGAATTTCTTTTGTGTCTAGGAAATAAATACCAATCCTATACTGGATTCATATTATAGATTGATCTGCTTTCTATTCTCCTTTTGGAGGAAATCTTAGATGTGAGCCTAAACCTAATCTATAAATAAATTATCCTAGGATCCAGGGCAGATAAGCCCCTTAAGGACAATGAGAAGAGCAGACACAATGCCCCAGCCCCTTGGGCTTGGCGGTTGTTTCACAATGTTAGAATAATTATGATAGTATTTCTATATTAACTCCATCTCAAATGGAAGGCAATAGCATTGGGGGGGACCAGGAAACCCCTAACCCAGTACCTGGCAAATAATGGGTCATTAATGATTGTTGATTGGTTTATTTTGGCTTCATAAGCAGACACAAATACAAATAACTGTGAAGGAAACAGTTAAAACCATGTGAATGTTCATAAGACTTGGATTTTATTCCAATTATCTCAAGCATTTGTTTTTTCTCCCATCACTCCCTGCCACTGGAAAGAGAGGAAGAAAGGCAGAAAGAAAAAGAAAGAGATAGAGAGGGAAGGAAGAAGGAAGGAAGGAAGGAAGGAAGGAAGGAAGGAAGGAAGGAAGGAAGGAAGGAAGGAAGGAAGGAAGGAAGGGAGGGAGGGAGGGAGGGAGGGAAGAAGAGTCACAAAACCCTTATAACAAATAAGCAAAACAAATTCTGACATTGACTGTATACAAAAATGTTTGTAAGACACTCTCTTATGAAACACAATATTAGAAGGGGCTATCAGAGGTTTAATAACTAACCTCTTTGTATCCAGGAAGGATGGCAAATGAACTACTTAAAAATAAAGTGTAAACATTTGAGGAAAATGATAGCCCACTAAATTAATTTATTGGATCTTTTTTTAAAAGTATCTATTTTCAAATGAAATATTAATTGCCACTCCAGGAAATTTTCCACTCTCCTATTGCATTGCTGTAGTATAATAGACAGAAAATTAGATTTTTTTCACTGTTTCAAGTAAGGTATTTCAAACCATGCAAGAAAGGTAGTTCATTCCCCAAGACGACATATCACGTTTCCACCAAGCCCCAGTGATTTAATGAGTAACTTAGCAAGTAGATTGAGAACTGAGGTTTATTCTTATTCTTCCATGACATAGCTTTAATCTCAATTTCCTTAGTAAAATCATATTTGACTTTTCTTTTTCTCAAGTCTGTAAGAAATGTTATGGGGGATAAGCTAGAGAGCATTGGAAAAGTGTCTGAACTACCTAATAATAAAAGTTCAAATTGACATAGTGATTTAAATTTTATGAAGCACTCTCTTAACAACCCTGTAAGCTAAGCATAACCTTCCATTGGACTGTTAGTTCCTTGAGAGCAAGAACTTTATTTTGCCTCCCTTTGTATCCCTAATGGTTAGCACAGTGCCTGTCACATAGTAGGTGCTTAATAAATTCTTGTTGACGAATTCTAAGTACTATTATTCCTATTTTATTAATGGAGAAACAAATGCATGTACTATGACTTACCCATGGGCACACAGCTATTAAATGGCATAGCTTTTGTCCAAACTAGGTCTTTTGACTATTAGTGTATTACTTTTCCTACTATACCATACATAGAACTAGTTTTAGCGTTACTAGATCATATGGGTGATATAAGTATGGACTAGACTTATTACATAAGTACTTTTGTACTTAGAATTAAGTAAAGTCTAACAAACCCGACTCTGTGTTGATGTCAAGATACCAACTAGTCATTGACAGTCATAGAATCATAGATCCAGATCTGGACAGAATGTCAAAGGCCATCTAGTCTAACTTCCCCATTTTGTAGAAAAAGAAGCAAAGCTACATGAGGTTAAGCAATTTACCTGAAGTCCCACCAGAAGTGAGCTTTGGAGGTAGGATTTGAACCCAGGTCTTCTGAGTAGATCTAGAGCCATTCTTTCCTGTGAGAGGGTGGGGAGAGGATTTGGGATTATCTATAAAATGAGGGGGTTAGATGATCTCAAAGATAATCCTGGGTCTAAAGTCATTTATACCAAAATTCTAAGTAAAGTTCACAAATCTTACATCAAATACTTATGATAATAGAAAAGAATCAAAGATATAGAGGGCTAGTAAATTAGAAGTATGATATGGTACACAGAAAACTGAACTCGGAACAGGAAGACCTAGGTTCCAAATACCTCCAGTACTTACTAGCTCTGTGACCTCAAGGGCCTCATTTGCAAATTGGGTGTTATAATAGCACCTACCTCACATGGTTTCCATGAAGCTCAAGTGAGATAGTGAATGTAAAGTGCTTTGCAGACTTTAAAATGCTATGTGAGTTCCGATGATGATGATGATGATGATGATGAAGATAATGATGATGATGATGATGATGATGATGATGATTGATGATGGTGGTGATGTCTTCCTCAGCTTTGGCAGGGTAGACAAGAAGACAAAAGTAGATGATAAGGGAAAGAGGAAGAGAATCTCTTTACACCAACCATATACTCAAGCCCCTCTCCTCCACACACATTCACTCATTCATTCAATAACTATTTGGGCATAACAGACAAACACAATCCTAATAAAATATCTTTCAAAGGGAATTGATCAGAAGAGAATCAGCCTCCCTTCTATGTTTTGGTGGAATCTGAAAGTTACAAAACTCTTGCAAGCAAATAAAAAATGAGGTTTTCTCTCTTCTGTATCTGCATAGAAATGCTATTAGCATCCCAAATAGTTTGAAATAGATTCTAATGATCTATCTGAATAATTTTATTCATGATATACAAGTAATAATTACTTTTACTGCTGATGAAGATTCCAAGAGAAAAACTATTATCTAGACATTCTATAACAATTCTCTGTATGGTATAATGCAGTGTGGTCTAGGGAATCCCTTTAGTATTCCTAAGATCATTTTAGAGGGTCCATGACACCAAAACTATTTTCATAATAAAACTAATAAGTTTTCATTTCTAATACAGTAAATATTTATAGATATAACCCACATAAATAAAAAGCCCTTTAGGGGGTTATCTATACTTTTTATTAGTATAAAAGGGTCCTAAGACCAAAAAGTTTGAGAATAGCTACTCTAAAGGATAGAGGGTTAGCTTTGGAGTAAGGAATATTTGAATTCAAACCTCATATTTATTAGCTATCTAATTCTGGGAAAGGCACTTAACATCTCTAGCCCTCAATGTCCCCATCTATAAAATAGAGAAGCTGGTCTCCAGCTCTGAATTTATGACCCTATAGTCTTGTTTGCCATCTGTACTACAAAAGTATTTTCCATTAATGGTACAATATCAACTTGGAAGAACTCTAGTGGAATGCCTCAGGGATCTCTGCTTGACCTTATATTGCTTAACTTTTTTGGCCACTAGCTGGATAAATGCATGCTATCAAATTTGCAAATGACACAAATTAGGAAGGATAGCTAATATACTAGATGATTCAAGACAAAAAATGGATGTTAGAACATTGGGTCAAAATTAATAAGATGAAGTTAAATAAATCTTATACTTGGATTCGAAATCAACATTATAAAAGAGGGAAGACTGGTTAGATAGCATTTTATCTGAAAAAGGATCTAGGGTTTTTAGTACACTACAGGTTTTAGGGTCAACAGCATGCTTTGGCAACTGAGAAGACCAGTGTTCTCTTAAACAGAATTAAGAAAAGCATAGTATAGAAAATGAAGGAGGTTAAAGTCATACTGCACCATATCTACAATATTGCATTCAGTTCTCAGTGCCACATTTTAGAAAAGACGTTGATAGGGAATGTCCAAAGGAGGACAGCCAAGTTGGTGAAGAACTCTGAGATTTTGCCATACAAGGATTTGTTGAAAAAAGTGAGAATATTTAGCTTGGAGAAGAGAAAATGTAAGGGTTCATGAAAAGTGAAGGGCTGCCATGCAGCAGGGTTAGATTTATTCATCTTGATCCCACAAGACATAACCAGAACCAAAGAGTGGAAGTTATAGAGAGTCAGATTTAGGTTTGATGTAAGGAGGAACTTCTAAGCACTGCAGCTAACCCAAAGTAGACTAGACTGCCTCTGGAGGTAGCAGGCTGGCCTTCACTCAAAGTCTTCAAACAAAGGCTGGATAACCTGGTGACTGGATGGTAGCAGGCTGCACAGTTATAGGTTGCACAAAACAGCCTCTGAGGACCTTTCCAGCTTTGAATTTCTAAGATTCTGTGGTCTTCAAATGAGATAAAATTTGCAAAGTTCTTAGCATAATACCTGGCATGTAATAGGGGCTATATAAAAATGCTAGTTGTCATTAGCTATTTCTGTTCCTCCAAAAGTCTGCTCTTCTGCTCTATTGTGTATATGACATAGCTCTAAGTACAACAGTTCCAAGGAATACTAAAATCACTGATTCTTTATCACCAAAATGAAGTGAAAACATGATAACTTTCTTAAAAAGATATAAAAAAGCAAATGAATCTTTTAGCTAATCTGACTTATACAATTTCAACTTCAGGTGGCAAAAAATCTAAGTTTTTCACTGATGACTACAAGGCAGGGAGAGAAAACTTTATAAAAGGAAAATAAGTAAAATGCCCTCTATTTCCTTGCTCTGTTTGCTGAGGTGAAGACACTTTCCATACATACTGGATATGTGGACCATTTTCCCATAACCTTTGACACCAACAATACAATGAGTGTGAGTGAGTTTAGAAAAATTCCAGCTAGTAGTTCATTGAGGCTGCCAATATATCACTGTCTTCTTTATAGCAGACCTGAACTTCAATCCATATCCATGGTTACAAAGGGATTGTGCATTGTTAACTCCCTCAGTTCACATTTCTTAATATTCCATCAAAATCAAATCCCTTTCTCTACCTAAATCAATACCCATTTCAGGAATGGCTAATCTGCATGGGGCTTTGGTTCAAAAAGCTTATAAATACAGCCATTCTCTTTATTCTTGGAACTTGCTGAGGAAAATATGATGGGAAATCAGTCTTTTATATCAAAAAGGGATTGGAAGAGGCCAACTCTACCAGAGCCAGGGGCTTAGGGCCAGAGTGAGTGACCAAGTCTGCCCAGAAGAAAAAATCTCTGAAGCAGCATCCAGGGAAAGAGGGAGACAAAGCTGAAGAAGTCAGGAAAACACTGGAATTGAGATTCATGGTTAAGGGATAGATATAACCTAATTAATAGAAGAGTCCTCTACCCCAAAACCTCTTATTCACTCAAGTATTCCATGCTTGACATTGCATTATTGAAGTTTAATTCATTGTCCTCTCCAGGTACCCTCTTTTAAAATGTTCCAGCCAAACTATATTACTCACTGTCCCAATTGCATATCATATATTTTCCCACCTACTTATCTTTGTCTACACTGTGTCCTATGCTTGCAATTGCCGTACCCTATCCTTCTCTTCCCACGCTTCACCAGTTGAAATTCTCTGTTGAGAGTCTTCAAATTCTATCTCAAATGCTACTTCTTCCAGGAAGCCTTCTCCAACCCCCTACTCAGAAATAAATTCATAGCACAATATTTATTAAAACACATATGTCCTGATTCTAAATCCTAGGCTCTCTACTCTCTTCAATATCCTTGCACATTTTTTGTGTTATAATGTTTTTTATGTCTTTCCCCCAAGTAGTTGAGTTCCTTAGGATGCAGACTTTTGTCTTCTTAATTTTTGTATTTTCCCATTATATCTACCACATCTTTCTGCACATAGTAGAAGTGTAATAATTAAACTCAACGCAATTCAGCAAATATTACTATTTCAAATTTGTGAAAAGCATCATAGTAGCCTCTGGGGTTTAAATAAGGCATAGTTCCTGCCATACAGTTTTGGTATATAAATAAGACAAATCAATAATAATAACATATAATAAGTTCCTTTGACTCCTACTTCTGTCATATTTTAAGATTTACAAAGTTATCACAGTTATCTTGTGAATTAGGTCATAATGGCATTATTGTCCTCATTTTTTACAGGTATGGAAATTGGGGCTTGATGAGGGCTAAATGACTGTCCTGTGGCCACACAGTTAATAAGTACCAGAGCCAGGACTCAATCATAGGTCTCCTGATTCCAAATTCTGTGCCACCATATTACCCAGAGGAGTGATCAGGGAAGATTTCAAGAAGGAGTTGTCATTTGCACTAGAATTTAAAGTATGGGTAAGACTTCAGTAAATGAATATGGAAGAGAACATTTCAAATATATAGGAGAGAAGAAACAAAAGTATAGAGGTCATATATAAGGGCAGAACTACACATAAAGTATTTATTAATATGGGACTAGTAATATAACCATAGGATTTAGGAAATTGAGATTCAAGATTTGATTCTGACTCTTGTGGTCTGTTGCCAGGGACACAAAAATACTTCCCTCCAATCCTAAACCAGTTTCTTAGTTCCTTTCCCTCCTTCTCCCTAACTACAAGTTTCAATATGGAAAACCATAGATGAAGTTACAAAACCATAGCCTGGGTCCACTACAAATTTATGTTATATAGTTTAACTGAGTCATTAAAGCAGCAAGGTCATCCTTTTACTCTTCCATAATGGATTCTTTAGTACATTCCTTGTAACCACTGTTCTAAACCTTCCTTTCTTAAGTCTCCCACACCACCCCATCCCCTTTCCCACTTCCTTATCAGAGAGATGATATGTTATACTGAGAAGACAGAAGCCATTTGCTATGAGCTCCCTCTTCCCTGTCCCACTCTACATCTCAAAATACTGTGATATCTTATCATCCTTCATTCTCTACCACTTGACTCCAGTCTCTGGTGAAGAGGTTATCATTCTTCTCACCATTACTAACCACTCTACTTTTATTCTTGATCCCATCATATCTTGTGCACTCCAGAAGATTGTTCCCACAACCACTACCCCTCTTCTTCTTAAGTTTCAGTGTCCCTATGTTCTGGGTTTTTCTCTAATACCTACAAACATACATGCAGATCCTCTATCCTTAAAAAACTTTCACTTAACCCTAATATCCCCTCAATCTTTCATCCCATAGTTCCCCATCCCTTCACAGCTAAACTCCTAGAAACTTTTTCATACTTTGGTTCCATTTAGTCTTCTCTCATTCACTTCTCAATCCCTGGCAATCTAATTTCTTACTTCATCATTCAACTAAAACTTGAAAGTTTTGAAACTTCTTCAAAGTAACCAATGACCTTTAATTGCCTCATTTTTCTTGACCTCTCTTCAGGCTTTGACACTCTATTCCCAGATATTCTATCCCCTTTGAATTTTCAAGATACCACACTTTCTCTCCTGGTTCTCTCCCTAACTGTCTGATAGCTCTTTTTCAGTCTCTTTTGCTGGAACATCATTCATGTCCAACTCTCTGTGGCTGTATTCGCAAGGTTCTTCCCTGAGTTCTCTTTTCTTCTTTCACTGTTTTCTTTTTTTTTTAATGATTCCATCAACTCTGCTACATTCAATGATCATCTCTATAAGATGACTTTCAGAACAATCTATCCAGCCCTCCTAACTTCTATTCTGACTTTTGGACATTTTTAGCTGAATTAGGTTTCTCAAACTTAGTATGTACAGAAAAGATCTCATTATTTTCCCTCCTCTCCAAAAAAGATTTCTCTCCTCAATTCCCTATTTCTGCTAAGGATACCATTATTCCTTTATTCACCACAGATTGAAATCTTGGTCTCAACCTTGACTCTTCACTCTCCCTTTACTGCTATACCTAATCAGTTGCCAAATCTCATTGATTCTACAGTACTGACAACATATCTTCCACATATATGCCCTTCTCTCCATTCTCATTGTCTCACCCTAGTTTCACTTATCATCTCTGTCCTGACCTATTACAATGGTTTCCTAACAGGTTTTCATGTATTAGGTTTCTCCTTTCAGCAAGACAACTTCCACATACTTCCCAAAGTGATATTCCTAAAACACAAAACTGACCATGTCACACTTCTGCTCAAAAAACCCCAAGTGGCTCCCTATTGCCTTTAGGATAAAATACAAGCTCCTCTGTTTGACGTTTAAATCAATTTATAATCCTGTGTTCTGTTTCTCATAAGCAGAGTTCTGTCTCCTATCTCCCGTCTCCATGATTTTGCATGGGCTGTTTCCTATGTCTGACATTCTTACCTTCTTCTCATGTGTTTCTTAGAATCCCTAGTTTTGTTCAAAATGTAGCTCAAGTTCTATCTCCTATACAAGACCTTTCCTTATCTTTCCAGCTATCAGTGCACATCAGGGCAAATAACTACACACAGACACACACACATACACACACTCATACATACATATATTTATCTATGTTATTCACCCTAATAGATTCTAAGCTACTTGAGTCCAAGAATTCCCTAATGATCTCCTCCCTCAATGTCTAGCATAGTGTCTGACACATGGTAGGTGCTTAATAAATGAGTGTTTATTAATTTTTTAAGTGGTGAATGTCTAGAGGAAGGAAACCAAGATGTTAAAGGGCCTTAAGTCCTTCTCATAAGAAATTCAGTTGATAGAACTGAAAATATTGAATCTGGAAAACGGACATCTCAGAAAGATCATAATAAAAGGACTGCCATATAGAAGAAAGATTTGAGATGTTCTGCTTGGCCCTAGAGGATAGAATCAGAAGCAATGTTTAGAAATTGGAAGACAGAAGGCAATTTTAAGGTTGATGTCAAAAAAACTTTCTGAATAATTAAAATTATCCAAAAGTGAAATGGGCTGCCTAAGGAGCAAGTGGGTTCCCCCTCACTGGAAATCTTATAGCATAAGCTAAATGGCCATTGTATTGGCGATGTGGTGATTCCTTTTAGGCTAGAAATGGACTGGATGGACACAGAAATCTCTCTTCTGACTCTAAAGTTCTATGTTTCTATTTTGTGAGTTTTAGTGAGTGGGTTGTGAGGAAATAAAACAACTAGTATAGACTATACTTTCTAGAAGCTTATCAGTAAAGGGTAGGATAAATACAGAATGACAGTTTAAAAGGGTAGCAGAGACAAGGGAAGAGGTTTTTGAAAGGTGAGACCTGAGATGATTTTTAGATTCAGAAGTAGCCTGTAGAGAGAAACTGACAGTGTATGAGAGCAAGGGGATGATTGATGGAGTTAGCTTAAGCAAGACACAGAAAGGTGTGAGATCCAAGATACAGGTAGAGGGGTTAGCCTTAGAAAAGGAAAGAGTTAACATTTTCCCTGATACTAGAGGATAAAGAAGAAATGATTGAGAGAAAGAAAAAATCAGAGCTGAAGGCTCAAGAAGAGAACAGTATGAAAGAATACCTGTGAGTAATATACTAGAGATGAATGAAAAAACTTCTGTGATGCAAGGAAGTCCCAATTAAGGAAAACCAGCATACATTTGTCAAGGAACAAATCAGCAGGTATAGTGGCTTTTCTCCAGGGCTATGGGTTTTGGTTTTTGTTTTGCTTTAAGACTAGTTCTCCCTGTATTGCTCAGAGTAGAGGCAAAATGGTTAATTATATGAGCAATCCCACTACTGATGGCACAGGAACTTTTGACCTGCTCCATTTAGGGTTTGAAGAACACTTTACATAAATTACCACATTTGACCTTCAAAACAACCCTGTGTCAGAGGTATTTCATGCTATCATCCCCCATTTTACAAGTTAGAATTTTAATCTTTCTTCATACTTAGCATTAGGAAACGTTTATATGACTATAAAATATCTTCTGGTGTCTTTAACATGCATAGTAATGTTCTTTCTAATAACATTTGACATGGTAGCAATTGCTATGTATACCTCCTCTATGAAGAGGAAGCAGCATAGATTTGATTGTCAAGAGTTCTAAGCTCTGTCTCAGCAAAAAGATAATAATTGAGCAGAATTAGAGTGAGATATTTGTGTTCCCTAGGCTAGATTTGCAAATGGTGCCCCTTGTCTGTTATTAACCACAGATTACTATGATATGTACAACTTTATTTCACTTTTGCAATGGAGAGGATATTAGAAGGCATCTAATTATGATCCCACCCCTTGTCTTACAGATGAGGAAACTAAGGTACATGAAATTTGAGTGACTTTCCCGGGGTGACTCCATAGATAGTATATAGAAAAGTAAAACAGAAAAGCCAAGATTTGAACCCAAACCTAGCCTCCTTTCTGTTACAACATCTCTTAGAGATCATCTGGTCCAACATCTTTATTTCACAGATGAGTAAACTGAGGTTCAGAAACGTAAGGAACTTGCCCAAGGTCATACATGCAGAAAAAAATTGGACACACCCAGAAATAACTGGCCGTGTAACCTTGAGCAAGTTACTTAACCCCGGTTGCTTTAAAAAAAAAAAAAGAAAGAAAGAAAAAAATTGGAGAGCTGGGTTTAAAACTTGTGTTCATGAAAAAGGGCACTTTCTGTTGACAGTGGTGAAATGGGGGGAGGGAGTGTTAATTTGTAAAGAAAGAGTGAGTTTTATTTATTACTTATGAGTGGTTTTCTCTGCCACTTTATATTTAGAAGTTTAAGGCAAGCAGTTTTATTTGAGCATACTATCAGCAATTTGTCTATTGATTTTCTTATTCTGCCCTTCACAAAATACAAATGATAAAATACACTGAATCACTATAATGAACAACCCTAGATTATCCATCAGTAGATAAAGTATTAGATTGGGCAATAACTCACATTTATATAGCACTTTGCAATTTACAAAGCACTTTGTTCATAACAGCCTGGATCATCTACTAGGACTAGGGGGGCTGGTTTGTTGAACTCAAACATGCACAACCATATGAATAGGATGTGGGTTACAGATTAGCAATAGAGAAGAGTGACTTTGGTCAACACGTTTAACATAGTGTGCAACCACGTAAATTGTTTTAACCAACCTTAAGTGATGCTATTTTGATATTTTCTCCATTATATATGAGGAAACAAAGATCAAGAAACTTGCCTACAGTCACATAGCTAGTGAATGAAAGGTCCAGGTACTCTGCCTCCAAGACTAGGAGTCTTTCCACTGTCTCACCTCACACCTACCTGTCTCCAGGATGTACTTGTTAGCCAAAGCACAGCATAAGGAGGAATGGTATGTTGGCATTCAACATTAGCCAGGAGAATAACAATGCTTCTTTCCTTTAACTTCATTACCCCTGACTTTTAACCTAGAAACACTAGATATTAATATCAAAATCTCTAGTTCTGGGGGCAGGAGGGAGAAAAGAAATTGGATGGGAAAAAATTACATCTTTATTTTCACTAACCTCTAATAAATTTAGCCTTTCCTTCAATGTTGAATTTTTAAAATATGATTCTAAGAAGGGGTCTATGGGTTTCCTTAGACTACTAAAGGAGTCCATGACACAAAACGATTAAGAACCACTGGTCTAAATAATCCTGTATACCTGGGGCACAGACCACCATGTAATTGTCCAGCCCTATCTCTCCTCACCTATGATTAAAGAAATTGCTTCAAAAAAAGTCAAGCAAATTCCCATGATGTTGGACCACAATATAGGGTTTCCATGGAACAGAAAACTCTAAGTGCTCTTTCCCCTTCCATAAATAAGTTTTGTTTTGTTTCCTTTAAAAAAGAGCAGGTGATTGTTCCCTACAATTATTTCATCCTATCATTATCAAAATGTGTTCTGAATGATTCTGAAAAGTTAAGAGAATATGGAGTTATTAGAGTGAGCTTTTCAAGATCTATCAGTATGCAATTTAGTTTCTTACTTGAAGAGACATGCTTAAGTGATGAAGATAAAAAATTGTATTCAATCTGAAGTTGGCTCAAAACACAGGTGACCTGCTTTAAAGCACACCATATGCTCTAACTAGGACCATACTTGTCCTTGAAACTCAGGAGTTGTGGTTGCTCTCCCTAAGATCAAAGATGTTTGAGCCTTTATGTAAAGGTTTGGCTCTGTATATTATCAGGATATTGGTTGCTTGGAAGGGAAGCAAATGCTTGTCAGGAAAGCATGTTGTGTATGTTATGCATAGCTGTGTCTCCAGTAATACATGCACCTTGATGTGCAAGATACAGAGATGCCATTCTGGTAAAAGACAGGAAAAAGTCTTTAAAATAGTGTGTTGATGAGATGGCAATGTCTTTAGAGACTAAAAAAGAGACGGCAAATGCTACTCCATTGATTCCATTGAATTCACTTGAACAAATTGGGTCTACAATATGAGGGGGAATGTTCCAGAAAGACAATGGGACATGGTTATTGTCCTCAGGAGCTTAGGATCAAGAAGGGCCTAATAACAAAAAGTACAACTGTAGTTGGAGAGTATTTACAATAAATTGAATGGAGGACAGATATACAAAAGACCAACCTCAAATGGATATAAAAAGCACAACCACTTTCAGAAATGAAATTGATCAGGGTGGCTAGGTAGCGCAGTGAGTAGAGTGCCAGCTCCAGAGTCAGGAGGACCTGAGTTCAGATCAGGCCTCAGACACTTCAAACACACACACACACACACACACACACACACACACACAAAACCAAACCACTAGTCGTGTGACCTTGGGCAAGTTACTTAACCCCAATTGCCCTTCAAAAAGAAAAAAAATGAAATTGATCAAATATGTTTAATAAATAAAAATGGTTCTGTGTAATAGCATTAGTCAATGCTTGTCAAATTGTCTATTTAAAATAGTGTTTCCCCTTTAATACCTTTAGGTTTGATGAAGTACATGTTTAATATCAATCATCTAGTAGCATCAAAGAAGAAATACAACTTCAGTGAAGAATGAAAATAAAGTAAAATATAATCCATACATGAATGTCAGTATCGTTAATTGTTGCTGCTGAATTTTGTTTTGTTCTGTTTTTATCTACAAGCATTTAAAACACACAGCACAAGTGAAATTTTGTTTTACTGACAACGGTGCCACTGACGTAGAACATTTTCGGAAAGGATGCACAAGGATGCTAATAAATGTTCCATCAGCAACTACCTCAGAACAAAACAATGAGAGGCAAGAGCTGAAAGTAAGTGAAAAATTATCTATTCATAATCTAATGAAAATGCTACAGATCCAAAAAAGACTTTCAGAGTAACCAGACAAGATTATTTGTAAGTACTGTTGTCTTCAACCTTTTGAAATGAGGAATTTGCCTTTTGATGTGAAACCTGCTTTTCATCATAAAGATAGAACATGGTGTCCTTGGCTGAGCTATTCACCACAGAAGTGGGCTATTTCGGTATTCTCTGTTTAGCATATTGTAAAGGCCTAGATTCCAGGTGAGCAGTTTATTACAGAATATATTGAAAATCTATATGGTCATTTCCTTGCATCACTGATTCCATGTCTAGCCTACCATTCAACCTGTCCCTTAAATACTTCATTCAATATTAAATCAATCAATCCTACTCCATGCCTTCGGTTAGTATGTGGAGTATGGAAATAATCTGAAATTACTTTAATACATATTCACCACTAATCACAAGGTTTTCAATAATAATAATGATTAATACTAATAAAGATTATTACAATCCACTCATTAAGAACATCCCATCCCAATGAAAGGTATTTCTAATATGCTTGAACAATATACTCTAGAGGATTACAATGATTTTATATGAGATTTTCTGAGCTATTGAATTAAATTAATAATAAAATGATAAACATTAGTAATCAAACTACTAGGAAATGAGTCATCCCTTCATATTAGTTCAGAAAGTTGTATTTCTAGATTCTTATTGAATGAACAAGAGGTTTCTATTTCAGGAGGAGATGATTGTAAGTACTCCTCCAAAGGGGTCTATGAGCCAGATCCATCTGAAAAATCAAATACTAATACCATAAATACATTTTGTTCGATGCTTTTCTGTTTAAAAATCGATTTCTTCGTGATGATCCTGTAAGGTAGGTAGTGTAAGCAAGATTATACCCATTTTGTAGATGAAGAATCTGAGACTTAGAGAAGTAATTTGTCCATGGTCAGGTAGCTAGTAAGTGTCAGAACCTGAAGCCTTAGTCTTCTGACTCCAAGGCCACTCTACTTACTCCCTCTTGTTTCTTCCTTATATCCCCAGCACCTGACCTAGTACCTTTGTACATAGTACATGCTTAAAAACTATGGTATAACAAATTATGGTACATGAAGGTGATCAGATATTATTGTACTATATGAAATGATGAAAAATGATTTCAGAGAAACCTGGAAAAGTTTATATAATTCAGAGTAAAGCAAGCAGAAACAGAAAAATAATTTCTACAGTAAGAAAAACAAATTTCAAAGATAAATAACTTTGAAAGATGTGACAATCTTTGATCAATGCAATGAGAAACCAGGGCTCTAGAGTACTAATGATCTATGCTACTAAGCTCCTGACAGAGAGAGAGACAGAGAGAGAGAGAGACAGAGAGAGAGAGAGAGAGAGAGAGAGACAGAGAGAGAGACAGAGAGAGAGAGAGAGAGACAGAGAGAAAGAGAGACAGAGAGACAGAGAGAGAGAGACAGAGAGAGAGACAGAGAGAGAGAGAGAGAGATTGGATTCAAGATATAAAATGGGACATATATTTTCGCACATAGATAACTGAGAATTTGTTTTGCTAGGTTATCCATATTTGTTATAAGAATTTTTTCTTCTTTTAAACTGGGAGGTGGGGAGAAGATTAAATCAATGTTTATTAATTAAAAAACAAAATGAATCTTAAAATTTATGTGAAAAACATCTCAAAAAATTCACTTAAATAAAATGTTGGAATTCAAAGTGTTTTTTCTTCCTATTCTTGCTCTATTATCATTTTTAAAGTAGTTTTAAATTATTAGCCAGATTGTTAGTTACAAGCTCTTATTATGTATATGTATTCAGAAATAGGTGAAGTGCTATGGGGAAAACCATATCTATGTTGATAGTTCTCTACCATGGTAAGATTAGAGGCTGGTAGTATAATTCGAATATAGGAACATCACAAAGAGTAGCAAAAAAGGTAAGATTGAAATTAATATATAATATGAACCCCAATACAAAGTACTTCAAAGTTTGTGATGAAATATAATTAATAAAAAAGAAAAGAAATAATACTGAAAAATCTTAAGTAGTCAGAGAACCCATCTTAAAAATCAACCAATCGATTTTAAGATGGGGATAAAGAAGGGGGTTCAGACTTGTTTTCCCTAGGCTAATTACTAAGCTGCATTTGTTTGCTATTAGGTACATTCTCTAGATTTAACAAAATAAGAGAATATTGAAGAGAAATCTATTGTAAAAGAAGAATCTGAGGAAGTAAATGACTAGGGGGAAAAAGAAGAGGTCATTGATGCATCCCAGAAATCCCATACTTGAGACTGTTAATATTCCATGAATTGAAAAGACATTCCCAGTGAATTTCCTTGAGTGACACAGACAAAACTAATGTGAGCTTTTAATTGCTTTCTAACAGGCCACCATTGATATTATAGAGTAGATGTCATTGTCAGTCTAGACAAGGATTTAGGAGGACTCAATGACTGAGGAAACTATGCTTCTCTCTAATCTCTTGTAGATCCCTGAATAACAAAGTAGAAGTGTCCTGGAAAGACTGGTCTTGCAATTGGGGCATAAGCAGAGGAGAATGTTCTCCATTTTTGCAAGTAAAAGAAAGTAAAGGCAATTTCAATTCCTGGGCTGGATAGGTAAAGCAGAAGAAGAAACAACTTATTTTCAGAAAGAATAAGAAATTATATATGCATATATATATATATGGCATGGCAGTATTTGTATAAACTCTTCACAATTAAACAAAAGCCACATCAAGTATGATGTGGAGTTATTAACATAGCACAGTCTCAATGGTTAATGCAGTTATGTTTAGAAGTTATCCCTGGAATTACAAGTCAGCAAACAGAAAGACACCAACAAACCCAAACTCAAACAACAATGGGAATTTAATATGAGCCCTTTCTAAACAAAATTAACAGACCTAGTTCCAGGTCATTTTTCCAAACATATAATTCTGGGTGTCACATAACACCCAAGTATAGGCATTCTTTGACAGAATGATTCCACTGAGAAACAAATAGAAAGTTCATTCTTCATTCCCTTCCCTGAAAACAAACAGAAATCATCCTAATAATGTTACATGGAAAAATTATACTAGTCCACAATAATAAAATTTAATTTTTTCCTGTAAGAAAGCACAGAATTCCAAATATCAATGATACATGGACATGCTCACTGGAAAACAGCCTACTTAATATTTAAATGAAGTGAGCTAATTCCATTCACCCTAGATTTTACCCTTTCCTTTATGGAAGTTTTCTTTCATTCAATTATAATATATGTGTTTATAACATGTGCTTTTGGACTATTTAATTAAATACAAAGGGAAATTATGTGAAATATTAACAAAGAATACAAAAGACATATTTGTGATGAGGCTCAGATGGTGGCATCTCAGATAAACATGAGATGTAGAGTTCTGGGGTTTTTTTAAATAAAGGTTCACAAAAATGAGTTGGTGAAAGGTCACAGTAATGCAGCCCAAAGTATCTTCCATAAATAAAGAGTGAATAATAACATAGATCATCACACACATTTACATATATGTATGTGTGTGTGTATATATATATGCATATAATTATGTGTGAAGAGAGGGGGGAGAGAGTGTCTGTATATGTTTGTGGTAAAAGTACTAGTGTCATTAGAAATGGAGTTATTGATTTTTATTGAAAATTGCCTTACAGCTGCTCCATTTAATCAAACTTGATTTCTCCAATCAATATGTTTCTAAAAAGGCATTTAATATTGCTTGGTATTACATTGATAATTATATAACAACCATTGGACCTATATAATTTAAAGACAGAATGCCATTATCATTTAATTTCTTTTTACTAGTGCCTGATCTTAAGAATTAAATTCCAGTAATCTACCAAAGATTCATTTCCATACATCTGTATATGCATTGCCCTATCCCAGACATGGTTAATTTAGTGTTTGTAGACCCACATCTCTTCATCTATAAGAGAAGGGGGTTGGACTAGATGATCTTTAAGATACCTTCCACATCTGATCTATAATAGTTGTGTATAGGCAGAGACATATGAAGTAAGAGAAATAGCTAATAAAATCAATTATTTTGCTAATTCAAGCTTATAAGTCTCTGTAGAAAAAAATAAAAGTGTTACCTTCTGGTTATTATCTCCCTTTCAAATTTTTAAATGACACCCTGATATTTACATAAGCAAGGTACTTTTTATTTTATGTGGAGTCTTCTAAGGAGGTATTTTGAAAGGTATGAGAATTAACAGCATAGGTGTCTGACTGGTTGGTGGAGGAGACTGTCTTACTCCTACATACTAAAATAAGTATGAGCCATGGGAACAGTGTTGATGGGGGCAGGGAAACACCTTCAGTTGTTCAAGGCAACTGAAGCTTTCAAATCCAATTCATGGGACAGTGTTTTCTTTTTGAAAAACACATCCTTTGGATTTGTAATTTTTAGCTAATTATCTGAGAGTGAAACAATGTCTTGCAAACCACCCCTACAACTACAGAAAGGGCAAGGATTTGTTACATAACTCTACATACTTCAGGAATAATTACCTAAAGAGTTTAGTTGCTTTTTAATAACCATTACCCCACAGGAAAATGATATTTAGTTCATGAAAGGAGAAGGGAGGGTGTGTGTGTGTCCTGCCTACCTCCCTAGGAGATTGTGTATTAGAAAAGAGGGACGTATTATCCAAAGGAGCTGTTAAGAAAGGGATTGGATATCAATTTCTGGACCACATTACATCAGTGCCCTTGCATTCCCAGTACATTTCTTTTCCAAATGCAATCCCTACCTTCTGTGTGGACAGCGGAGACATAGGTCCAATTGTAACGTTTGACTATGTCAAGCATAGCCCTGGCTTGCAACGTGTCTGAAGGAACTACCCTCAAGAAATATTTGTACAAAGTTTTGTCACTCAGGTCAATGCTTGTGGCTGAATAAGCAATCTGGGGGATGTCAAAGAGCTGAAGTAAGTTCTGGACTTGTATGGCCACTGAGCTGGAGCCAGGACCAATCACACCTGCAATGGGCTTTTTAGTCCGGCCAGGGTGGTGAGATTGGTTTTCAGGCAGGCATCTATTGGTCCCATCCTTGTCATCACGAATAGAAATCAGAGAATCCCTAATGAACTCAATACTCTGCTCCAGTGCAACAGATGAATGCCAGCAGGAATCCCTAATCTCACTGCCCAGAGTGATGTTGGGCAGCAGAATGGGATCAGAGTTAATTTTATCCAATGTGTGAAACATGGCCTCTACTCTCTGGATGCCATACTGCTCCCTTATCTCCCCACACTTCCTCTCAGGCACTTTTTCTGCCGGTGGCTGGTGGTGAACAGAGAAGAGTGCTCCAATAATGACATCCCCATCCATTCTAGCCACTGATCGCTGAGAGGAGCCCCCAACCAACAACACATTCCTGCCAGGGCTCCTTGGTAGAAGACTCATCTCCAAGAAGATGGCTGGGAAAAGCACCAACAACATCCCAACCATCTTATTGCATGAAGCCATACACATCCAGGTGACCAATTTGATAGACTCCTCTTTCCTGAACATTGTGGGGGATACAGAGATGGCTCTTGTTTCCCTCTCTTTCTCCACTTGTTTACCTCTCCCCTAAGCGTCTCCTATACAGCAGTAGCCACAGTTCTGTCCCACCTCCTCTTCCTCTTTTTTTTCCTCGTCCTCCACGACCACCACCTCCACTCACTGGAGGCGTTTTCAGACAAATGTGAGCCTTTCTTCTCCAGAGGAGGCTCAAAGTAAATTCATCAATGGCACAGCTGGAGTCATTGTGGCCAGAAGGCGTACCTTCCTGGGGAGTTGGGGGGGGGGGAGGGGTGTGGTAAGAAAAGAAACAAAAACACTATTATTAGAAGAAATGGTCGGTGAATGTTAATCATTTCTCAGCCCTTTCATTTTGGTAAAATGTCAGTATCAACCAGAGGGAAATTTTACAGGCCACCTCAAGGACATTTAGAGAAATGTTATCCTCCCCCATGCTCTATAAAAACTTGCCTGATTTATAGACACAGCTATCTAGCCTCAGGGTTGACCTTCACCCTCTTACTCTGTGTCTCAAGCTTGCCAAAACAAAAACAAAAAAAGTTTTCAAGGTGTTGTCTTTGTTTTTGCTTCTTCTTCCCAGGTAGTCCAATCCAGAAGTTTCTACTAGTTGTTGTGTCCACCTCCCTATCCTCATTCTGATTTCAAGAGAATCAACTTTTTTAGGAGAGAAAATTTGGAAACTGTCCTAAGTAAACTGAAGCACTTTTTTAAGGTCAGAGAGAGGTGGGTGTACCATTTACATAAACTTTTTGAACTGAAGGAGAAAAAAAGGATGAAATATTAAATCTAAGGGTGAAATTTAAGCTTGGGGAAAATCCATATTAGTTACTAAGGCAACGCCTGGGAAAGTCATCGTGTTTTGGGTTTTTCTTTTCTTGAGAAGTCAGCCTTTCACTTGATTTTGAGGGAATAAGAGGTGAAGATGATTCGGCTGATTAGAAGACATTAAATAGTTTAGTGCAGTTGAGAGAAGGGACAGATGGAATCTTGTACATATCTTAGTCGAGACTGTTTTGTTCAGCAGAGTTTAAATAAGGGAGAGAAAGCAATAGTTTCCTGTTGCATTCATTGGTGTGAGAGTGGCACCCTAGCACTGCTTTCAGAACACTGGACAGCGCACCGAGCAGCTTCAACCTTTTCCCTGCAGTCACCAGGACTCAGTGAATGAATTAACCCTATGCACTTCCCCTCTCCTTCAACGTCCTCGCCTGTGTTCTTCACCCCCATCACCACCACCAGAAAGCAGTAGCGGCACGGACACACACACACACACACACACACACAGACGCACACGCACACACACATACACACATGCACACACACCACGCATACACCCTTACCCCATCACCTTTCCTTTCTCTTCCCAATTTCACTAAGGCTTCTCCTGCTCCTTTTGAACCAATTTGGGGAGAGTGGGAGTGGAGATTGGTTTGGAGATAGAGTCACAGACTCTCAGTAACAAGCGGAACTGAAGTTGGATCCCACTGCTATGCTTAGCTGGGTCTCTTTCTCCTCAAGGAGAAAGTAGGAAATAAAAGGGGTTATGGGAGTGGGGAGATAAAGAAAAGGAGGGAAGCGGGTGCAAGAGAAAGCAAGAAGATGATTCCAAGGAACCAGTGGGTCTCAAATCTTCCCCTGATTGCATGGTCAAAATAAATAAGCATGCATCTAGTATCAAGCAGAAAATCACAGAAATTAGAATTGTGCCTGCCACATGTAGACAGCTTTTATCTACTATATTATAGATCAACCTTGACATATTTGGTAGATTTAAACTTGAGTCTTACCTGAATCTGGGAGACAGTGCTGTTCTTCCTTGGTCAAAGCAGACAGTGGCACCTCTCCCGTTCACAGAAGCTTTAGCACAAATCCAGTTGGATGGTAAGGATAGGCTATGGGCTGTACACTAGTGCCCTCTTTCTTCAACACAATTTTACCGCAAGAAAAAAAAAGGGGGAAAAAAAAACAGGTCACCCAAGGCTCATCCATTATCTCATGCATAAAAATCAGTCATTTGTGGAAGGGGGATGGGAGATAAGACTGAAAAGAAAAGAGAATTCTTATTCCTTTTACTATTTTATGTTTCTTAATGAAACAGCAAAACAAATAATGGTGTGGAGTTGGTAGGGAAAGGAAGTACATATGCTGCTTTTCGTGGATGTTCTCTGTATATCTTTCAGCTACTCAAATAGATTGCCCTCCTTCCGATAAGACAAAATCTGACTAAGGATTGTAGATTGTAAATAAATGTGGAGGCATCCAGAAGATATTTCCTATGCCTTTTGAAATAAGATACAGAGACCAGGAAGAAGAGTTAATGGGAAAGAGAGGGAGAGGTGTGTGTGTATGTGTGTGTGTGTATAACTGTGTGCATGTATGGATGTGTGTAAGGGGGGGAGGAGGGGGAGAAGGTCAACCAAGTGAAGACAGAAGCAAATCTAGACTGCAATTTTTTCAGGTCAAGATGCAACTAAATCGAGCATGAGTAAGCCAGGTCACATGAAAACAGTGGAGTGAAAAACACTTATCCAAATTCCTCTCAGGCTGGCATCACCCCCCAACAGGTCTCTGGGTGTTGCAGCTCATTGTGTGAAAGTTGAAGTTAGATCACCATCCCTCTGGGAACTCTGTTGGATGAACAGAATGTGTCAAACTTATAAAAAGACAAGAATAAGTGTTGATGTGTTCACTCTCATTCAATTCGTTCTGTGCACATGAATTAAAATGTGGGGTCATTCTGTAGCCTAGTGGCTCATGTCAATACCAAAATACAAAAAATGGTCATAATGGGGAGCAACATAGCCAGGGCTGGATTTCCTTCTATAAAAATTTATAAAACAAAGTCAGAAACATTTATCAAAATTAAGATAATAGTCATTGCCAGTATTCTCCAAATAATAGATTATTTGGGGGCTTCTTGTGGTTAATGTTCTTATTTTTGTTGTTTTGTTGTTGTTGTTTTATTTCTCAGAAAATACCTGGAGCTAAAAGGAATTTGTTTGATTTCCATTCCATGGTCATCATGATCCAGTAAGCTAGGGGCAGAAACACAGAAAGGAGGAGTCATTGTAGAGCCATCTTTAGACTTCTAGATGGAAGGAGCAGAAGATAATTTTCTGTCCCCCTAAGAAAGTGATTCTGGTCATCTGCTGCTTAGTCCAGGGAGATTGAACAGATCGTGCCTTCTAATTCAGGAAAACTTTTGCCTTGAAGTCATAACACAATGCTACAGTGGATCAAAGCATCAGACATTAATATATTTTCTTTGATATAAATTTTATTTATCTTTTCCCATTTTTTTGGCTTTTTGGAGGGCATTGGGGCTAAGTGACTTGCCCAAAGTCACATAGCTAGTAAGTGTGTCAAGTGTCTGTGGCCAGACATTTTAATTTGAATTTGAACCCAGGTTCTCCTGACTCCAGCACTCTATTCACTGCACCACCTAGCCACCCCCTTCTTTTCCCATTTTTGATAATGTCACACTAGTAAGGTGAACTCTGAATGGCATTTGAACCAAGAATGCTTCAGTGATGCAGTCATCTGTATATTTATAATACATTAACAATAATTGTCTAGATTGAGAAAATTACAGCCTCTAAAGTTCAAACTGTGCTTCCATATGTGTGTTCTGCAAAGCTGAACATTGAAAAAATAAAATATTAATATGTTTTAGAAATGACTCCTTTACTACTGAAGGAGTAATTAAATGCTCAGATTCATTTGTGCTCCAATTCATTTGACAGTAAATAAATAAGTATTCAGACTTTATGGAAAATGTTTTTAAAGAAGATGAATTTGAAGAACATTTCTATGTTCACAAAACATATTTCTAAATTGAAATAGAAAAGATGTTAAGTATATGTAGAAATAACCAGTGCTTTCTTCTTGATAATCCTTCAAGGAAAAAAAGAAAGGCATTCTAGAAGGATCAAGTGAAGGAAGAAACTATTGATGAATCAGAATCATTCTTAAATTCTCTTTTAAAAAGGGACTAAGGCATTTTCTGTTTCTTAAAACTATTCTTCAATACCTCAAAAGCTCTATGATTCCATTGATATGGGTGGTCTTCTGGTTACCAGTCTCCTAGTGATATGTGTCTCCCCACTTATGTAAAGCTCTCTGATGCCAATCCACTAATTAGCACCACTTAAAGCAGTCTCAGCTTGGTAAGACCTACCAGAGGCTTTACTCCACCAGCAAAGACTTTCTAAATTCAGGATCACCTCCATGTTATGATGATGCATCAAGATGGTACTTAAATGGAGAGCTCAAAATAATTCAGAGAACAATCAAATGGGTTAACCAACATATTAATTCTATTCTCGGGCATAAGAAAGACAAAGGTAGAGAAAATGGTATAGAGATACACTATTAAAAGGAACAAGGAAGAGGAAAAGTGCCTCTATGAAAATAGATTTAAAATCATCTGAGATCTGCTACTTAGTTAACCTGTGTGCCTTTGAATGAGTCACTTGGCATGCCTCCCCCCCACCTCAGTTTCCTCATCTGTAAATGTTTGGAGTGGTGAACTAGATTATCTCTAAGGTTTCTTCTACATTTATATCCTATCCTATGTGCTAGGCTAATGCAAAGCTAAGAGATTATGTGAAGTATTTAAAATCATGAAAGACATAATAAAATTATCATTTATTCCAAATCCAAGAATACAAGCACTACTGAGACAGACAAAGATGGAGCATGACAAGAGGAGAGACAGACATACAGAAACAGAGATGAAGACAGAGACAGAGGCAGAGACAGAATTTATTAAGCATTTATTTATTTTATTCCAAACCCCAATTATCAGCAAAACATTTTAAGTTAAAGGTATGACACATGTTAAAAAACTATAAATTGGGCAGTTTGATTAAGTTAAGTCTGAATTTGTTCCAAATGGGAAATACTGGTAACCTTTGAGAGAGCAGTCTAAGTAGATAGAGTTGTAGGGTAAGAGGATTATAGATTTAGAGACAGATGGGACCACAATAGTCATCTTATGGAAACCCCTTGAATTACAGTTGAGGAAACTCAGATCCAGAGAGTTCAAGTGACTTATTTGAAGACACATAAGTGGCTGTACTAGAATTCCAACCAAGGTTCCTTTATTCCAAATCCAGTGTTCTTTCTTGCTGTACTATGCTATTTCTCTAAACCAGATGACAAGAAGCTAGTGAGGAAATGGATGCAGCAAATGTGGATAATTCTTTCTAGGTACTCAGAAATAAAAGGGAAGAATGAGAAGGGTCTGAGGGAATAGCAGAGTCAAGGGAGGTTTTGGTTTGTTTTTTAAGGATGGCAGGAGATCTGGGTATCCTGGAAAGCAAATAAATAAGTCACAGGAATGGGGAAGGGGTCAATAGATGTGGAGAGACTGAAGATGAAATGTGGAGAGAATGATCGATGGGGCGAGCTTCCAGGGGAGATAAGAGAGGATGTGATCAAGGCACAAATAGAGGGGGTAAAGAAGAGGGGAGTTTTGAGAAGTAGACTAGAGGTCATAAGAGAAATCAATTATCCCAGTACAGTAGCAGCTGGATTCCTCTGCTGAGGGGGTAGGATGGTCAGATGTTACCTGGGAGAGAGGGGAGGGAGATGATGGGGTAGCTTAGGAAGAAAGAGGAAGTTCTGATGCCAAAACAATCAGCTAAAAAGTGAATAATTCAACCAGAACATAGTTCAACCATTTGGACTCAACTAATTTCTTTATGGAAATTCAGTCAAAACAGTTTGTGTGTGCTAGCATAAGGAAAACCACAGATTCAGTTATGCTGCATTATTCATTCTTTCATTTAACAAACACATTGATTCTGCATGGAAGGCCCTAGTCTAAGTATTGAAAAAGATAATAAAGATGAATAAAATATTGTCCTGGTCTTCAAGAAGTTTTCAAGCTTTCCCCAACTTCTCTTAATTCCAGTGCTTTCCTTTTGTGAATTATTTCCTATTTATCCTATATAGTCATATCCTATATAGATACATCCTATCCATCTTTTATAGCTTGCTTTGAATATATTTTGTTTGCATGTTGTCTCTACCATTAGATTGTAAGCTCCTTGAGGGCAGGGACTGTCTTTTGCCTCTTTTGTATATGTGCTGTGCTTAGCACAGTGCCTGGAATATAGTAGGCACTTAATAAATGTTTATTGAATTGATTTAAATCGAATTATATTTTGTTACTTTTCTAAAATACCACCTTTCATTGTATCAAAAATCTTTAATGAATCCTTATTTCCTACAGGATAAAGCTTGTTATTGGAGGTCCACCCCAATCTAACTTTAACTGTCTTTCCCATGTATTCTCCCAAATACTCCCATACATAAGTCAACTGTTTTAGTTAGATTAGTCTATTTCACTATCCTCAAAACTTATTTTAAATTTTCCTGCCTTCATGTGTTTACAAGTGTTATTGCCCTAATCTATAATGTCTTTAACCTTACTCTCTGTCTTTATAAATCATGCTCTTTCTTTAAAGTTTAGCTTAAATCTCAGTTGTTCAAGGATGATGAGGACAAAGAAAAGGTATCTGGATATAGCAATAAAATAGTCAATCCCTGGTCATCTTTATGTGAACACTTTAGTAAGGTTAGAAGCCAGATTGTAAGAAGTTGAAGCATTTATGGTGAAGAAGTGGTAAACATCCCTAAAGTGAACCCTCTCTCCTTTGAACACAAATAGCATTTCTTGTTTATGTCAGTCAACAGGTATATTCATAAAAAGTATAATTACGAAGTCATATGGTTGATTTTTAAACAAATATAACTGGTTATACTAATGAAAGAGTGTTTTCCTCTTCAGAGCAGTAATCTGTTATGTATTTATGTTATACAAAAGATACACTTTTATTCTAAATTGTAACAAGAAAAACAGAGGACTGTGGGTCAAGAGACCTGGGTACTAAACCTTATTCTGCCACTATCTGGGTCACTCCAGACATTGATAACAGTTAATAAGTCATTTTAAGGTTTAAAAAGTACCTCCCTCAAGCCACCCCATGAGATAGCTAGTGTAGGTACAGTTGTCCCCATTTTAGACATGGAGAAATAGTCTCAGAGAAGTAAAATGACTTATCCATGGTTGCACAATTAGTAAGTGGGAAAAAAATAACATAGACACTGGGCCTCCTGACACCAAGTTCAACTAACTGCCTCCTCCCATTTTACCCACTCTAAAGTTTAGTTTCCTCATCCATATAATGAGGGGATTGGATTAGAAGGTCTCTGAGGTCCCTTTCAACTCTAAACTGAAATGATAATATGCTAGAATATTGCCACTTCTCAGAACAGTTTTGGGATTCCTGCTTTGGAATTGCCCTCAGTCTTTAATGCATAAGTAGGCAAAATGTCTTCATGTTCTCTTTTGGTATTTCATTTCTTCCCCTCCCTGATGAAATGTAGGCATATAAAATCTAGCAGATTACTTTTAAAGATGAGGGCTCACCATCTCAGCCAGACTGAAAGTTCAAGATCTAGTCTGACCTGGTCTTGTTCACATGCTGTTCCCCTCCACCCCACTCCCACATTTCCCATCTCTGGAGGACTCATCGTATTGATGCTGAATTTACCCAGACTATTATAGCTCAGAATTCCCAAGTTCAAGAGCTCTACCAGCCTCAGCCTTTCTCTGGTCGTAGGGGATCAAAAGTACGGGGCACTTCAGCTAACTTATTAGATGTGTTGAATATTGTCCTGTTATAGAGGAAAGGACCTGAGAAATTTTTTAAAAGCTTCCTGGGAATATTTACATATTAAAAGATGGGGGGGGGGGGAGGCTAGGTGGCACAGTGAGTAAAGCGCCAGCCCTGGAGTAAGGAGGACCCGAGTTCAGTTCCAGCCTCAGACACTTAATACCCACACAAAAAAAACCTAGCCGTGTAACCTTGGGCAAGTTACTTAACCCCAATTTTCCTCCAAAAGGCAAAAAAAAAAAAGATGGCGGGAAGGAATTGCTTAATTGAACAGGCAAGAATGCTGGGATTTTAGACAAAGTGATGAAATAATGTGAGATTGTTCTGGGGGAGCAGGATCATTTTATTAGCATTCTTCAAGCCATACCACACAAAGCAAAACTCCATTCAACCCTGGCCCAAAACTGGCCTTGCTTTCCAATACTAATGATCTAAGAGGGCTTTTCTGACAGTACCTGCATGGTGATAATTTTTTAATTATACAGCCTTCTTAAATTCTTTAACCATGAGCACGTCTTGTGCCTAAGATTATTTTCCCTTACATATTCCTATATAATTATCCTACAATAGGGATGAATATTTGTTCAAGAAAAAAGATTTTTAAAAATTTATCCTAAAAAGAAACATTTTAGGGTATGCCCATGAAGTAACTTTGTGATACCCTCTAAAATGCCAAGAAACCTTGACCACATGCTATGAGTATAAACTATTTGAAAAAATTCTCAAAATGTGACTAAGGAGAGCCACACCAGGGATTTGAATTCAGGAATGGAAACAAGAATAAATGAGTTCCCTGAGAAAATAAGTGCATGGGAAAATATTTCAGAGGGGGTATGGAGGTGTGTGTGTGTGTGTGTGTGTGTGTGTGTGTGTGTGTGTGTGTGCGCGCGCATGTGTTTAAGGTCTTGGGTCTTTTATCACTTTGAAGTATTTACAGTCTAATAAGGAATAGCTGGGGTGGGGAACCTCATCTGGGAAAGCCTCAATACGTCACTGATATTTTATTGTCTAAGAATATGATGAATAACAAATAAAAGAAATGATAAAGTGCCCCTTTGATTATTAAAGAGAGTAGCATTTGATTGTTGGTATTTGTACTATGATAAAGTCACTAAATTTCAAGAGACAAGGTAATGTTATCTTCTCCAATCATATATACTACACATATATTAGATTCAATAATAAGACTATATTTTATAACTGAAGAATAATCTCTGTGCCTCTCCAGAGTGTGCCCATGCCCAGACCAAATACTAGACCACAGAAGGGCAAAGTGGTCAGTACAGTTGGCCATAGAATTTCTTAAGAATCAATATATATCATTGCATAATTAATACAGCTGGGAGCAGTCCACATTGATCCTGTTGTCTGGCCCCAGCAAACTATACTGTCTTGTTTGGCTAGCCACCCACAGACCCAGACTGGGATTTGAAAGTATGTTCATTGCCAAATTCTCAAAAACAAACACAGAGTATACCTTTGTTGGAAAAGCATGGCTTCTACATCTGTCCTAATTAATATTTCTTAATCTCTGAAACCTGTATATTCCTAGCCCTCTGTTCTAGATTCATCTATAAGGTTTGTAGTGCTTTGTTTTATCAGGAAAGGTGTAGAATAGTGATTGTGAAGTTGTATTACAAAGGATTACAGGCTTTAGAAGCAGAATGATGCTTAAAGATTATCTACCTAAAGTCCCTCATTTGACAGATAAGGAAAATGAAGCTCAGATATGGGAAGTCACTTGCTAAAAGTCATCCAATTAGGAAGCTGAGTAAGAGATTTGAACTGAGATCTTATTTCTACTAGGGCTATTAGAGTTCTGCAAGGACAAATGGTGGGGCATTTCAAAATCCCTATAATTTTGGAGTATGTGTAGACTCAGCAAAGTGTCTTACATCCAGGGCTCCGTGTTGTGGTTGCTCAACAACTGTTTGTTGAATTGAATTGAATGAATGAATGTGTGCCAATCACCCACAATAATGGGGCTGAATCAAATTGGGAAAATAAAACACCTGGGAAGCCCCAAAAGAGCAGTAAGGAAGCAATTAGGTCTAAACACCAAGTTATTGATATCACCTGGAGGAACAGTTCAACTACAGAATCATCTGTAAGTAGGTCCTTTTGCTGGTTAATTTTGGCAGTAATGATGTTGTTAGTTACCAGTGTGCTTTTTGCTATCTACCTAATTTTGTTGTATCAAGCATATTGTTTTTCTTACATATATTTTTTGCTGCTGGTGAGAGAACTACAATGTAAAAGAACAAGGTTCTAATTCCAACGATGCCAGGAACCAAGGGCAAATTATTTAAACCTTCAGTTAATTTATATGTAAAATGCAGGGATTGGATTAGATTGTTTCTAAGGTCCTTTATAGCTCTGCCATTCTATGGTTCTATGTTCTTTAACTGGCTTGTCATACAGAATATAACATTAGGGGGGAAATCAATAAAAAGGAATTGGTCTCTAGCTTAAGGTCTGCTATTTTATTTTTGCCACTATCAATCTTATTGGTATGTTTTGTATTTACTTTACATATATTTCCAGATTATCTACAGTCTATGAGAGATCTCTTGTAACAAAACAGTTAAATAAAATTAATAATACAGTGACTTTATCTAAAAGTGCATGAAAGCATTAAAACATTTCCCATCTGCAGGACACTGTCCCCCTCTATTTTTTAAGTTAAAGAAATCTATTCTCTCTCTCTCTCTCTGTATCTCTCTCTCTCTCTTTCTCTCTCTCTGTCTCTCTATCTCTGTCTGTCTGTCTGTCTCTCTATGTCTCTCTCTCCCCTTATCCCCCTCATCCATGGGGAGAGGAGAGAAAAGGAAAGAAAAACAGATTTCTTGTAATAAACATTCATAGTCAGACAGGACAAATTCCCACAATAGCTATACATAAAGATCTGTAAGACAAACACAGAACACAAGAGGTCTGCTAGCACAGGTTCCCTCTTGATCTGGTCAGACAGGAAAGACCCTAAGAAGGGGTTAATAATCTTAGTTTTTCTAGTCTGGTTTTCTCAGAAGAGGATTGCTGATAATGGGAGGACAAACTCCTCTAGCATTCCCTAATCACCCTTCTTGAAGGGGGGACAACTACCCCTACATCTCGATGGGGTCAGTCAAGACAGGCACAACTTGTGCATCCCCCTAAATCCCCTCAAACCTCAATGGGGGTCAGTTGAGGCACACACAGCCTTCCAGTTTGTGCATTTAACCCAAAGGTTCTCCCTAAGCCTCAATGGGGGCTAGCTAAAGTACACACAGTATTCACGTATTCAACCCTAAGGTTCCCCAATGACCACCAGCTTTATAGGGGTAGCAGACAAAGAAAGCATATTGCCAGCATAGCCTCACAAGTTTACATCACCCCATCCCTGTATCTCACTGCACAGTCACAGTGGATGTTTATATTATTTATCATTATGTAATTCTGGTGGAGATGTTTTGAACCATAACTGTGGGAACTCATACCTAATATCTGAGAAAAAGAAATTGTTATGGCTATGGATCCTGGGAAACTTAACTCTAAGAAATAACAACAAAAATTCACTTCACACACACTAAAATCCACCTTACTTACAAGATCATATCTCATTCTGCACCCTAAATCTATCACTTCTCTGTAATGGACAGAATGTTTCATCATCTGTCTCAGAACTTCTCCTATAACACATGTAACTGTTCTAACACACTAAACTCACATACTAGGTACTATAGTATAATGAAAAGGGTATGCACCCCAGAGTTAAACACAAAAAAAGTCTCAGTTCAGGCCTGGCTCTTAGACTTTCATCACTGTGTGTCATTGGAAAGTTTGTTGTTGTTCAGTCATCTTTCAGTTGTGTATGACTTTGAGACTCCATTTGGGGTTTTCTCAGCAAAGATAAGGAGTAGTTTGCCATTTTCTTCTATAGCTCATTTTACAAATAAGGAAACTGAGAAAAAGAGGGTGAATTGACTTGCCCAGGGTCATGTATCCAATAAGTGTCTAAGGTCACATTTGAACTCTCTGGTCTTTCTGACTCCTGTGAAATTAGGTTAATTCTACTTTTCTCATTGGGTTGTGATAAGGAAAGCACTGGATAAACCTTTAAACACTCTTTGAATGTGTTCTATTTTTACACAGTTTAAGGCTGTGTCTCTACCCACATTCATCTAGGTTTGAGAGGAAAACAATTGGTAGAATTTCATCAATCATTTATTTTCAAAATAACTAGTTGATAAATTTATAAGAATTTATTTTAATTGGTGTGAGGGACTTTTTGACACAAAAAAATATCCAATTATTTTATGAAATCCAATTTTGTTTTCAAATCAGTATTGTGTGTGTGTGTGTATATATATATGTATATATATTAAATCTAAGAAATAAAATCAAAGATTTTCACTAGTATGAAGTTATATCAGTCACAGTATCACACAGGATCCCAAGAAAGAAGGCTGATACACTTTGCCATGAGTGGGCCTGACATGAAAAATTATCAAATGAATTAAGAGAAGTCGATGGCACAGTGAATAGAGTGCCATTCCTGGAGTCAGGAAGATCTGAGTTCAAATTCAGTCTCAGAAACTTACTAACTGTGTGACCCTGGGCATGTCACTTAACCTATTTGCCTCAGTTTCTTGATCTATAAAATGAACTGAAGAAGGAAACAGCAAACCACTCCAGTATCTTTGCCAAGAAAACCCCAAATGGAGTCACAACAAAGAGACAGACAAAAACTAAAACTACTGAACAACAGAACACAATATTTGAACCAAATACCACCAGTTTATATAGTTCACTGATTATTTTAAATAAAAACAAACTGGACTTCTTCATCATGTATCTGGATTGAGTTTCAAAATATATACTTATTACCTTACCACCTTTCCTTAGTATAGCACTTTCTATCTCATTTATTCTGTTATATTCTATCCTGATTGCCATTGCTCTCACCTCCTCAAAATACCTTGTATTTCCTTATCTGAGAACCTGAATTTCATTCAATAGAATGTAAAATTCTTGAGAACAGGTATTATTTTGGCTTTGGCTTTGTGCCTAGAATAGCACCTTGCATATATTAGGTACTTAATCAATGTTTGTTAATAATAGCTAGTATTTATAAAGTACACTAAGGTTTGCAGAGCACTTTACAAACATTGTCATTTTATCCCCATAACAACCCATGGAGGGAGGTACTTTTGTTATCCTCCTTTTACAAAGGAGGAAATTGAGGCAGACAGATGGCAAGTTACTTGCCCAGGTCCACACAGCTAATAAATGTCTTGGGTAAGATTTGGGCTCAGGACTTCCTGACTCCAGGTCTAATTCTCTACCCTCTACACCACTTAGCTGTCTCTGTTAAATTGAAGTAGGTTGTTAAATGTATAATTATGGCATAATTTTTTATGAATTTAATTTAATTTGTATTTTATTTATTTTATACATAAATATAAAATTTCATATTTATGTAAACTCTATGGTATAATTTTGTATGAAAGGCATAATGCATAAAGCAAATCTTAGAGTCAGGAACATCTGACCTCATCTCATTTTTGAAACAATATTTGCTGTGTGACCCTGAGCAAGTGTAGCAGCAAGCACCCCAAGCGTCCTCAGGGTTTGCTGCCAACACAGGTTCTTGGATCTGCTTTGCTAAAGGAAAGCAACTCAAAATGGGTTAACAAGCTTACTTTAATCAGTCAAACATATATCGTTTACCTCGTTCAGGGGAAAAAGGTCAGCACCCCAAACTTCAAAGTATACAGGCAGAAGTATCAAGACAGAAACAGATCAAGTAGACAGCTTTCCAAACTGTCCAGTCATTACATCCATACCCAATCAATATCTGGGTTTCAACATCTGGGTTTTTCAAAGAGGGGGGGCGCTCTGGACAACGGCTTCCCAGAATCCAGATCAAATCACAGAACGCTTCTCAAAGTGAGCCCCCAAAACAAAGCTACACATCAGGGCTTATATAGCCTTCTCCTGGCTCAGAGAATGTAACAACCTTTTGGACCCACTGGCCCATCAAAAAGTATCTACTGAAAAACAAGCCTCCCACCCCAGGCTCCAGGTGTACTTTAGCCTAGGGGCAGGGAAGATCTTTAAAATTTACATTCCCATTACAACAAGTCACTATTTTCTCACAAGACCCAGCAACTCTAAAAAGAAAAGTTGCAAAACAGTCTCTAACAGCATTTGGTAAAGCAAGTTTCCTCACAAAGAGTTCCCTACACCAATGAAAGCATATATCTGTGCAAAAAAAAAAAAAGTGTTGCATATCTATGTATGTGTTGTAAGTCTATTAATGTGAGAACACCATAAAGATAAAGAACATAGCTTACTTAGCATTTTAGCTTCCCTAGCAATTGTACATGGCATTGAATTAATCAATAATTTTTTAAAATCTATAATACATTTACTCTGATTTTCCCCTTCCAGCTAAGGAAAAGAGGGTAGAGAAGCAATGAACGCCTCACAGTCTCCACTAAAAGCAGCTTTCAGCTGATAACTCATCTGAAATAGGAGGCAGTGAAATTGTGTGACCTAAAGGGGGTAATTTTGAATACAGGTTGGTTTTATAGAAAAGTCATTCCTGACTTTTTCAACACTTCTGTGTCTCTGATTTTCTCAAGGGCGTAAAAATTGATATTTGTCACTGAATTCTCAAAATGCCCTCAAAGTTAAATTAATTCAAATTATCTTTCATTTTTAAAATACCCTATATTTCTAAATTTTGTCTTCTCATGCTCTCTTTTTCACAGGACCATAGATTTGGAGCTGGCAGGGACTTTGGGGGCCACTGAGCCCAACACCATTATTTTATGAGGAAGAAATAGAAGTACCAGAGTTGTTAAGTGTCTTGCTAAGGATCATACAATTTATATCTGAGATGATATTGGGACCCAGGTCTTCCTTAAGTCAAACCCAGTATCCTATCTTCTATACCATTCCAATTCTACTCTCTATAGGAAAATAATAAACCTCTGGAGGGTAAGGACCATGTGATATGTCCCTGTCTTCCTCTAGCACAGAGATAAACTATAGGTAGGACCTCCACAAATACTTATGGGACTACATTAAATTTAATCTAGTCAAGTAAAAACTCTTTGAACCCTATGGTTTTAAAAGGTGGGGTAGGAGTCAGTCTTGAAGACACGGGGGGAAAGACAGAAAAGACCCAAGATTGGGGGGAAGGAAAAGCCAATGAGACTTTCCAGGGTAGTGCAGAAATAAAGGTTTTTAACTGATTGGCGCATTAAGAAAGTATTTTCACTTTCTATAATTCCCTGTAATTCTGTAGATATAATCATAGATTTGAAAATGATCTTCCTTTCAGTCCTATGACCCTTTTTGGTTTTGGTTCAGTAACAATACTGAATGTCTATTTCTTTGTCTCTATTGGAAGATAATTACCTCAGAACTGTTTTGATGAGTCAAAGTTTTAAAGGCACTTTGAAGAAGAATGGACTATACAAAGGTGCATCTTCATTGATGCAAATAATGTACAAATAAGACGTTCACTTGGCTTGTAGCTCTACTGGGTGCTTATTTATTATTAGAATTTTTCCAAGAAATACAATTTTGAAAGAGTTGCATCATAACATATTGTACAGGTAAATACATTTCAATACTGATTGCAAGTAGCATTTATATAGCACTACCTTTGCAAAGAGGTAATTGAGACTGAGAAAGGTTAAGTGATTTATCCACAATTTCCTAACTTTTGTTGGTAAGTCTCTGAGGCAGCATTCAAACTCAGATCTTCCTAAAGCCAAGTCCAACACTCTATCCACTATGCCATCTATCTGCCCCTGGAAATGATCCACTATGTATTCTGAATCACAGATGGATGTATATTATTTGCATAATAAATTTCATGTTGTTATACATTTTACATGTGCATGTAATCCAACTCCCTTCTTTTATAGATGAGGAAACATTAAATGACTTTTCCAAAACCACACAGATAACAGTCAATCTAAAATTTGAGTGTCAGTCCCATGATTCCAAACCCAGTGCTCAAAATTGTTAACTTTTACAAATTCTGTCTTCTGGTTCCCTGGGATAATGCAAATGAATTAATCCAAAAAAATATAGAATTCTAGCAAGTCAAATGGTGACTTCTTATTGTTGTTGTTAAGTCATTTTTAATTGTGTCTAATTCTTTGTGACCCCATTTGGTGTTTTCTTGGCAAAGATACTAGAGTGGTTTGCTATTTCCTTCTCTAGCTCATTTTACATATGAGGATACTGATGCAGAGTTAAGTGACTTGCCCAGGGTCGCACAGTTAGTAAGTGTCCGAGGCCAAATTTGAACCAAGAAGATGATCCTTCCTGATTCCAAGCCCAGTGTTCTACCCACTGTGTCACCTAGGTGCCCCCAAATGGTGAGTAATTATTAATAAAGTCTTGCAGCACTGCCACCATGGTGTGCATGAATGTTCTGGCAGATGCTCTCAAAAGCATCAACAATGCAGAAAAGCAAGGAAAACTCCAGGTTCTCATTAGGCTGTGCTCTAAAGTAATTGTCCGGTTCTTAACTGTGATGATGAAGCATGGTTACATTGGCGAAATTGAGATCACTGATGATCACAGAGCAGAAAAAGTTGTTGTGAATCTCACGGGCCGATTAAACAAGTGTGGTGTAATCAGCCCCAGATTTGATGTTCAATTGAAAGATCTGGAAAAGTGGCAGAATAATCTGCTACCATCCCATCAGTTTGGGTTTATTGTGCTTACAACCTCAGCTGGCATCATGGACTATGAGGAAGCAAGATGAAAACACACAAGAGGAAAAATCTTGGGATTCTTTTTCTAAGGATGTAAAACATGCATACAAATAAAATGCTCCAATGGAAAAAAAAATAATAATGCTACTTGATTCTCCTCTTCTTACTGGGGAATGCATGTCCCCTAAACACAAAACAAAAATAAATCTCCTTTTTCCCATTTCTGATGTTTTCTGGAGCCAAACACACGAAGTAATTAATGAGGAATAAATTTCAGAGTTACCAGGTCACTACATGGAACCTACACATTATATTTCTTTTTAAAATTCCTTCAGATTTTACTTCTTTGTTTATTCACTAGATTACATTAGTAGTTTGACTTTATGTTCAGAGAAAAAGGAACCATTGGAAAGGATCGTGTGTAATCATATATTATAATTGTTTCATTTTAATTTCTAGTGAAAGCTACCATAAATAGCTATGTAGCAAAGTGCATAGGGTACTGGATTTGAAGTTAGTTACAAAGACATGAGTGTGAATCCTGCCTTGAATACTAGTTGTATGGCCTTTTGGGCAAATCAATTAACCTTTCTCAGCCGCAGTTTCCTCAACTGTAAAATGGAGGTAGTAACAGTACCTATATCACAGTTAGCTGTGAAGATCAAATGGGATATCTGGAAAACACTTTACATATCTTATACTGCTATATAAATGTTTTCTATGATAATGATAATTACTATTATTATTTATTTCTTATATATTATTTTGATAAACTATGCCATTGGCTAGGTAGCAGTTGTTGGAATTGTAAAATAGGAGGAATTCATTCCCCTCCAAAGGACATGTTTGAAAATTCAACATAAGCCATAGCAATCCCTTGATAAGACAGATCTAACATCTCAAACTCTTGGAATTTTGTACCTTCAAAAATCCATACCCACTCTTTCTATTCAAAATAGCTATTGCTACCATATTTCTAACGTAATATAAAAAAAGAACCCACACAAGTAAAAAAAAAAACACATCCAAGGATTCTGAACCATATATTACAGCAACAACAAAAAATCTGAAGGGACACAGAGTCAGAGGGATCAGGTAGGCAAGGGAAGAAAACCTTCTTTGAGTAAGTGTAGGATTGGGCTTGTTAATAAAACAGCTGATGTTTATAGTTATTTTGTGATATATGTTGTTCTTAATGACTGCTTCCTAAGTACTGGCACAATGTTATTTTTGTTCCAGATTCTAACTGTAATTATTGATTTCATTATGAAACTTAAAGATTCTCACAGATACTGTTACTTGATTCCATACTATTAAAGTCCTGTATATCTTTATGTAAGCCAAAGCAATTTTTTCCAAACTCATTTAAACCATAATGCTAGTTGTTACCTGTTTATACAAATGTTCAAATACCCACAATCACGTCTGATCTCAGAAATAGTAAGACAACATCATAAAGTCAAGAACCCAGACATTTAAATGGCTAAAGACAAACACATACCCTAAGCTCTTCATTTATTACTTTTAATATTATCTATCCCTTACATTTATATGAAACCTTACAGTTTTCGAAACAAAATGCTTCACAAAAATGATTTCTTCTGATCCTTACTTCAACTCTATTCAGAAGATATTATTATTATCCTTATCTTTGATGTTGTAATTGTTTAGTTATATCCAACTCTTCTAGACCTCATTTAGGGTTTTCTTTCTTCCTTCTCCAGCTCACTTAACAGATGAGGAAACTGAGACAAACAGGGTTAAGTGACTTGCCAAGAGTCATACAGCTAGTAAGAGTCTAAGGCCCAATTTGAACTCAGCTCTTCCTGACTCCAGACCTGGCACTCTATCCACTGTGCCACCTAGCTGCCCAGATCCTTATTTTACAAATGAGGAAAATAAGCAACTCAAAGAGATTCAGTGAATTGCCCAGGGACACATGGCTAATAATTGTCAGAGGTAGTATTTGAGAACACATGCACAAACGTGCGCACACGCTCACACACACACACACACACACACACACACACACACACACACCTCTACTAACATCAAGCCCATTTTCCTGGCACCACGACCAGCTCATTTTCCTTGGTAACAAGTAAGTCTAGCTCATTTCCAGTACACCTAGTCTGTCTCTATGTACACAGAGTATGGTAGGAAGAACCTGAGTAATTCAGATTAGGAGACATGACCTATGTCAGAGCATAGGGGCATAAAAAAAATAGTTACTGAAAGAAAATGAAAAGTAGATTACCTGGAGCAAAGTGAAAGAGTCACACTGTGGATTAAAGAGATATATTAAAGTTAAATTAGGAGAGTTGGGTGGGGAAACATTGGCATATTCTGTTAATCATCAAAATCTATTCTTTTGGGGAAACTTTTTTTAAATTCTCCAATGACAAAGAATCAACAACTCCCTTTGAGAGCCTTTCCCAATATTCATAACATAAGGGCTCAGAAGTGTTTAAGTGAACTTGAGTTGGTTGCTTGTTTTCCCTTGTGAGTGTAATTCTGTTCCATTCCTTTGTTTTTACCAATTATAGATTACAAAATCCTGAAATAGCCTGTTAAAGAAAATAGCTACTGGATATATGTTGTTGTTAATGACTGGTTACTAAGTACTGTTCCAATGTTATTTCTTGTCACGACCTAATTGTAATTATTGATTTCATTTTGAAGCTAAAAAACAAAAAAAAAAAAAAGGCTATCACATAATCAAATATCCTTTCCTGATTCCATGCTATTAAATTCCTTCACACCCTCCTATAAGCCAAACATTTAAACCACAATAGTTAATGAATATCTGTTTTATACAAATGTCCAAATACCCACAACCAAATGTAATCTCAGAAAGAATAAGACACAAGAAAATCAAGAAGCTGGACATTCGGATGGCTAAAGGCACATACATATTCAAAGCTCTTTGTTGCTCTGATTATTTATACCTCACATTTTTATGGAACCTTACAGTGTTCAAAATACTCTCACACACATAGCATCTCATTTTATCCTCACAACAACCCTTTGAGGTCAGCAGGGTAGACACTATTATTCCCATCTCATAGAGGAAGAAACTACATCAGAGAAGCTGTGATTTGCCTAAGGTCAAACAGTAAGCACATAATAAAACCAGACCCCAAATCTTCTGTTTGTGAGTCTAGAATACATTTTCTAATCCCCCTATGCTGGAATAGGAAATAGCAAGAAAAGCAGACATTTTAATTCTGTACACCAATTAGTAGTTTCACATGCCTTCCTGAACTAGACTATGCATTCTATAAACATCCCACAACACTCCCCTCCAGTGAGGAAGCCACAGGGGAGATGTCAGAATATGTGTGATTTTACAAAGTTCAGATGCTCAAATGCAAATTTCAGTCCTGTGAAATATCCTGTGGGCTTTTATTTATTTATTTATCTGCCTAGCACTCTCTGAATCAAAGAATCTCAGTGTTTAGAAAGGGTTTATAATGCAATCTATATCTGAACAAGAATTCTCTTCTACACTAGATGAAAAGTGGTCAACCAGTCTTTTCTGGAAAACCTCCAGTGAAGAATCAACCACCACCAATCTAACAGAATCCACTTTTGGACAGCTATAATTGTTAGCAAGTTTTGATTGCTTCTGGGTGGTTTTCAACCATTACTTCTAATTCTGCTTTGTGGAGCCAAGTAGAATGCATCTAAATCTTTCATGTGACAGCTTTTTAAATACTTAAAGACAGCAATCATGTACCCACACCCCTCAAATGTCTTCTCTAGGATAAATATCTCCAGTTCCTTCAACCAATCACTGCCTGGAGCTAGAAAGCCTGAGAAACCAACCAAGGACCTAGTGCTGGCCAGTGTAAGGCCTAAGACACCATGCTTCGTACTGTGAACACTGTAACCACTAGCAAAGGCCTCGCTAGTCTTGGAGTAGGTCTTAGATACAAGGTCTGCCATAGAACCCAGTACATGTGACACAATATGCTTTATTCTCAGACATACTGACATGTACCTAATAAACTCATACCACATATAAATTCAGTCCAGTCTCTTCAGATCTAGAACTCTGACCTAAACTCTCAGGGCCATTCATGTTTGGAGACAGAACAAGAAATGAATGAATTCCACCTTCTACCCAAGTGACACTTTTTGCTAGCATATTTTCATCCTTTCCTTTTGTAACTCCAGTCACTCTGTAAAAATTCTTATGACAACAATTTCTGCTTGTATCACAGGTATCTTTGAAGCAAATATCAGAAGGAATAGGAAGGCTGTGGTCAATGATTCTCTGCAATAGACTGTATTTTTACAATCCTATAATTCACTGAAATTTGTGGAAAATACAAGAGCCTGCTGTACTAGGGAAGTATCACTCTCTCTATGATTCACGGAGGGTGGACAACATTCTATTCTCCAATTTGTCCTTCTGTGTAGCTGGGTCATCTCTTATTAGCCTGGTTAGTGAAGAATCAGAATCTCAAGCAGAGTTAGCTATGAGCCATACCGACAAGCAATTCTGCCTCCGCCATGGATCTGCTCTATTTGACTGAGCCTTTGTCATAGGATCTTGTAATAATAGAGTGGATACTCTCTCAGTGCCTCAGCTCATGCGCCAGTTCCTATGGGAGCTCTTTCTGAATTCACTCTGTGCTCTCTCCCTGCTCTTTAAATTATCCTGTATATGCTTACCTGTTTGCATGGTGTATCTTCTCAGCAGAGAGGAAGCTCCTTGAGGGAAGGAATGGTTTAATTTTGCCTTTGTATTCCAAGCACAGTGTCTGGCACTGTGTGTATGTAATTAGTAAATGCTTTGGATTGAATCATACTGGATTGGAGTTAGAAGGAACCTTGAGGACATTTAGGCCAATACTCAACTTCATGATCTTCCACATCCCCAACAAGTCATCATCCAGGAACTGTTTAAAAATCTCTAGTGACAGGGAACATACTATATCTCCCAAGACAGCCCATTACAATTTTGGATAGCTATAATTGTTAGAAAATTTTCCTTCCAGTGGATGGAAATCTGCCTTCCTGTATCTTCCAACTAGTAAATGTAGTTCTTCCTTCTTCAGGGCTAAGCAAAATAAGATTACTCCCTCTTCTACAAGGTATCCCTTTAAATATGTTATGGCTATTATTGTATCCCTAAATATTGTCTTAACCAGATTAAACAGCTATAGTTCCTTCCACTGATCTTTTTTATGATAGTTTTATGTCTCCTCAGGTCAGGAGGTGACCCAAAAGGTAGACTAGGCCATTTTTTTTCCACCAGCAATGTCACCTTAATGCAGCTATCTATTATGAAACAGTCTGATGCCAAGTGTAATGAAAAAAATCTTTACTCAATCATATCTGGAATTTTTCATTTTAATAAATCAACCATGAGAAACTGGATGTCTTACTGAATAAATCATCTGACTTCTTTATACTTTTATTAGTAATACAAGTTCAATAACCCTCCTGGGACTTATTAAGAATGTGTGTATGTGTTACACACACACATATATCACAAAGTAGATCCATGCCTCATGTAAAAAATACAATTCTCTAATTGCTCTGTTCGGTCAGTTACTACAATTTAATCTGATCGGCTTGTTATATTTCATGTGTAAAAATTAAAGAATGAATAGAGATTACAAGAACATTGATACTTAAATGGGTCTGTGATCTCACCGAAGTGGATATTCCCTGCAATGGTGCAGACTTTAATCTGCTCCTCTTTCTCACCCTGTCATACTCTTTTCCTTGCCAATTTATGACTCTTCCATGTGCAGTTTACCCAACATGCTGGGGCCTTTCCTGTAAATGTTTTGACTTTTCATATACATCAAACTATCATGATTATTTTCCAAATGATGGGAAATGGTTTATAAGACTTAAAGGTGTGTATAAATGTAAGCCTTTTCCAAGAGATACTATGAATTGGAACACAAACACTGCCAAACCAGAGTTTGTGAGTTTCAGTCTGGGCTAATAAAAAGGGATTCATTCATGGCTAAACAATCCAATCCAGATCTAAGGATGCTGGGCTCTGAGCTGTATCAGTCATGAGGCAGGAAAGGGGTCTGGGAGTTAAGGTGGTATAAGTGTCAGGAATGTTTGACTTGGAGTCAGGAGAGTCCTAGATTCAAAACCTGCCCCTAACACTTACTATCTGAGTAAGTCATTTAAATGACTAAGTATCATGAGTAAGTCATGTAAACTTAGATGTGTAAGTCATTTAACCTCTCTGAGACTCACCTTTCTCATCAATTAAATGATGATAATAATACTCATAGAGGCCGAGTGGCATAGCAAATATAGTGCTAGCTTCAGGGTCAAGAAGACGGGTTCACAGGAGAGATTTGTACATAATTATAGACACAATGTATTGTGACGGCCAGCTTTGATAGACTGGACTCTTCTCAGCAATGCAGGGTTATAAGTCAACCCCAAAAGACTCATGATGGAGAGAGAAGTCTACATTCAGAGAAAGAACTAAAAAGAACAGAGTTTGAATGCAGATTGAAGCAAACTACCTGCTCTCTGTCTTTTTCTTGTTTGGTTTTGTTTCTTCTTTCCCATTGTTCATTCCATCCAATACAATCCTTCTTTGTAACCTGACTAATGTCTAATGTGAAACTATTTGCAGATCCTATACTTGATTGTATGCTGCCATGGGGCAGGGGGAAAGGGGGAGAAAATTTGAAACTCAAGGAATTGTGGAATTGAATCCTGTAAACTAAAAGTAAACAAACAAATTAATAAAGACCAAAAAATTAAAAAAGAAAAAGAAAACAAAAAAAAAAGAAGACTTGGGTTCAGATCCTACCCCTGACACAGAGTGGGCAAGTCACTTAACCTTTCAGTGCCTCCAAGGCTATAAATTGCAACATAGGTGTTAATTTATATTAGTAGAGAGAGTTTCCTCATTGTGAGTTCCCCATACTAGAAGTATCAAACACACCACCAAGTAGGCTGCATTGAGACTTGCAACACTCCAACTTGGAATCAGATTAAAAAGGTAATTTTGGAAATATTTAGCAAAATAAATAAAAATATAATAAAATGCAAAAAATGTAAACCTTTATCTTTTCTCTTTACTCCTCATCTCCTACTCTTGAATTACATTGGATGTAACTATTTTACTCTGCATTCATATATTAGCTTAATGTATCTATTCTGTTATCTGTATATCTTTGTGTATTTGTTTATTTCAATGCTGTTTCAAATCATTAACTTTCAGAGGACAGAATTTATATAGAATGTTCTTAACATTTTCAAATGCCATTTCATAAAATATCATATGTATTCTCTATGAAACAAAACTTTTTCACCACACTCTTCATTGAGGGCTATCTCTCTACTGTGGTCAGAAAGGTTAATGTTGATTTCTTCAGTGGTTAATATTATTAATGTTAATGTTGATCCAGAACTCTGCCTAGTCAGGTGTCATCAGACTAAGCCTCCAAGGGTTGGTACCCTTTCTTTTACCTGCCTTTGCTTTGCCCTGGTTTCATTGCTCTGGGGTTGCTTGTCTCCTCAATAGAGAAACTAGACTCTCCAAGCTTCAATTTATCTCACCTAAGATTCCTGAGAAAGAATTCTATTTTTGACTATGGCCTAAAGGGTCCTTCCAGAAATGGGAAGGAAGTAAACAAAGGCACCCTGAGTACAAACATGAATCAAGGAATAGGCCATTTTAATCTCAAACAGAAATGTAATGCTAAGCAATAAAAAAAAAATCATAGAATGATTATAGTTGAGAGACTACTATGCAAGCTTCATTGGGACTTTTGCAATAAGGCCTGTGCCATTAGCTATTTTACTTGTCGCCTTCACTGAATACAGCCTGATTATTGCCAAGTGGGCTCTTTTCTTTCCAGATCATTTCCAAGTGCTCTCTCTTTCTTCTCTCTTGGTGAGCAATTTTTTTTTCCTACCAGCCAGTCTGCTGCTGCTTCTGCTGCTACTTCAGTCAACACCCCACTGCTCAAGTGCCTAGAAAGGGGGAAAACACCATCTGCCTTTCAAGATTTCACAAGGTATTGTACTGAAGGAAAGAAGACAGAAACAGAAGGAAGTCTCATCCTAGACACAGAGGTGCCTAGGAGGCCATATATACTCATGGGCCAACTGGTAGGGGAAGAGCAATTCCACTCCCCTCTCCCCTCCGTGCCCAGCCCCAGAGTTTTGAAAGCTTTTTTTACATCTTGTGGTGGGCAGAAAGGAGAGTCTAAAAAATAGGGGTGGCACCTTTAATATATTTCCCAGATTTCCCACTCAACCCAATTAAATGAGTCCTCATTGCCAACAGAAAGGGTGCCTTCATCATAATTCCCAAGGGTTTGTGACACACATCTCTAGATTTTAGTGGTCTTTCCCTCCTCACATTACCTTGGACTTATTTATTTATGTGCATGTAGCATTCCCCCACTAAACAGAATGGCATTTTCTTGACAACAGGAACTATTTTGTTTTTGTCTCTATAACCTTAGCACCTAACACAGGATTTTGTACATAATAAGCACTTTAATAAATGGATGTAGATTTGAACTACACTCTTGACAAAGTACTCATTTGAAACATCATTGCCATTACTAACAATATCAGGGATGCTGAAGTAAGAAAAAAAAGGCAGAAAAGAATGAAAGGGAGAGAAGTAGAAGGAAGAAGGTAAGAAGGAAGGAATGAACAAAGGAAGGAAGGAAGGAAGGAAGGAAGGAAGGAAGGAAGGAAGGAAGGAAGGAAGGAAGGAAGGAAGGAAGGAAGGAAGGAAGGGATAGCGGACAATTTTTTCATCTTAAAGGATGTTATAAATAGCAGCTCATGCCATAAAGGCATTGACCGTCTTGGTCCAAATCTATCCTACGTGTGGGGAAATTTCCAGGATTTGGGCTCATATGAGCTTAGTACAAGTGTTATTGTTTTTATTTTACATTGTGTGCTTGTTAAATACTGTTTCTTTGCTTGTTTGTTTTATGCTACAAAATCTTTGTTTACTCATTTTATGAGAAAAAACAACTGTATACAGAATACAAATATGTGTACCTACTTCTGTGAAAAGCTAATTCTATTATGCCAAGGTAACACAACTAACTGCCACTCAGTGAAATACACTGCAAGTTTAAGAAAGAAAGCGGTGTTTTGCCAATGGGCAGCAGCTCAGAGACAAATTCTAAATAAGTAGATCCAAAAGTCAGTGTACTCCTTGGCATTTCATTGGTGTTACCCAACAGAAGAAAATTGAGGTGAGGGAGAGAAGGTTGATGATTCTTTGGTAATCATAAATAGCTGACATTTCCTCAGCATTTCTACCCTAGGGCAGGACATATACAAGCCACAAGACAAGGTTAGCTCCTGATCTAGACAGTAGTTATCTGTTTAAATTAATGCCATCTGGTGGTTAAATGTGAGGTAAGTGTGCTGCCAGAAAATGGTTATAGATGTGAGGAATATGTTGTTAAATCAGATCAGAATTAAAACATACAGTTTGAATATCTGGTTTGGCAGAACTATATCTTGTAGAATGATAAACTTTTGGAGATTGCTAATTTATATTACTGTTTGATTACTACACAAAAAAAGGACATTTGAAATAATCTTTCAGGATGGTTTGTTGTAGACAGTTTTACAAAGAGTGTGGAGTTCAAATAAATTATTTGACCTGTAAAAGATATGAACAGAACAATTGAATTGTTGGTGTTTATTACATAAGTATATATTTTCAGGTTGCTTTACAGTATAGGTTCCATTTTAATATTTCAATACATATTGGGTCCTTCTGAAAAATATTTTCTATCCTACAAATATATCCTATACTCTGATTCTTTTCCACCAACATATATACCATTTTATAATTCATATTTTATTTTATTCAAAAGACTAAGCTATAATAAATAATAATCATGGGCAAGATTTGAAAAACATACCTTCCTTCCCCTCCTTCCCAAGAGATTTATCACTGTATTTACCATGTTTCATGTCTCTTCTTATACTTTAAAGTAAGCTTTTGTCTTACCCTGAGAGGAGAATTTATCCCTTTAGAGAAAAATAAAATGTTAGTTTGTTGATGTAACAACTTTACTTCCCTCGAGATTTATAAGGCCAAGATATTCCCAAACTCCATACCTTCTCAAAACTAAAGTTTTCAATATTTCATATGGAAGCTAGTTTAAGATTTTTCTTGTTACCACTTAGTAAACATTAAACTGTATATCACAGCTAAATGTGTGCATTTTTAAGAGTCATCAGTCTTCCTTGTATCTGTTTCTATGCATTTCTAATCTCCAAGTGTTTCCAAACTCAATTTTCCCTTCTGGATGTTGTATGCAGGAAGCATATATATCTACTCCTGTTTGTAATCAAATAGCAATCCAATTTTGCTTTGTTCTATAATTCTTATCCAAGTTTGCCCAAGATTATCAATCTTTATGAGGGCTGGTCCTCTTATTTTCCCTTTTAGAGCTTTGCACAACCCCAGTTCCATCTCATATTTCCCCATATCTGTTCCCCATCCACAATAGCCTCATACTCTGAACCTCTCACACCCTAACAGAAGGTATCTATCTGTTCTCTCTCTTGTACCCTCAGGTTCTACTCCCTTGTGCTATTTAATCTACAAACTAGTCCATCCTCCTGCAAAGAGTAGTATTGAGTAATGTACTGCCTGTCCAAGGTAATAAAAATAATCACTATAGCTAGACTTCCTAGAGTCAGGAAGACTCATCTTCCTGAGTTCAAATCTGGCCTCAGATACTCAGATAACTATCTGCATGATCCTGGGTAAGCCACTTAACCCTGTTTGACTCAGTTCCTTATCTGTCAAAAAAAAAAAATGAGCTGGAGAAGGAATTGGCAAACCCTCAATTTGCTGAGAAAATTCCATATGGGGTCGCAAAGAGTGGGGCACAACTGCAAAACTATGATTAGAAAAAACCTCTACAAAAAAATTCAAGTAAATTCCCATGATGTTGAACCCTGGTATGCGGGCATTTTTAGGGGGCAGCAAACCCTGAGTGTTCCTATGCCTTCCACAAATGATAAGTTTTGGGTTTTTTTAAGGAGCATTTGCTTTTCCCCTGTAGTTGTTTCATCATATCATTATTAAAGTATGTTTTGAATGATAATGACAAATTAAGGGCTTTAAAAGCCTGAGAGAGAACTATATTCTTGATTCTGGAAAGAAAGCCTGAAGCTTACTGAAAAGGAGCAGGGAGAGGTAATATAGTCAGACCTTCATCCTAGAAAGATCACTTAGTTTGTGAAGGATGAACTGGAATGGAGAGAGACAAAGTAGGGAGACCAACCAGAAGGCTATTGCAATAGTCCCGGTGTGAGATGAAAAAGGATTAGACCACGGTGGTAGAAGTATAAAAGGAGAGAAAGAGGCATATAAGAAATGCTGCAAAAGCATAATCTACAGGATCTGTTACAGATTGATGGGTGTTGGGATGAAGAAAGTCAGAGTGAGAATTCTAGGATGATGGTTTCAAGCTTAGGTGGCTGGGAGGATGGTGGTGCTTGCTACAGAAATATGGAAGTTAGGAAGAGGAGTTTGGGAGTGGGGGGACAAAGAGATAAGTTCAGTTTTGAACATGTTAAGTTTTAAATATCTGTAGAAGATCCAGTTTAAGATATTCAATAGGCAATGGGCGATGGGAAACTGGAGGTCATGAGACATGTTAAGGCTACATAAATAGATCTGAGAATCTTCTGCATTGAGATAGTAATTGAATCCATCTGCATTAAGACAGTAATTGAATGCTTTCTACATAGGTGAAAAGGTGCTTGATAAATGTTTGTTGACTTAAATTTAATTACATACTCAAGCCTTTAAAGTCTTCTCAGTTAAAATATGTAATTCAATTCAATTGGTATCTCCTTAATAATTTTCTCCTCCATATCAGAATTCAGAATGAACCTAGTCAGGACATAAACCATCACCTACGTAGTATAATTTCAAGGGCAACACCTAAGAAGATTAGAATCTCATGCTCTTTCCTCTTCCTACCCACTTCCAGTCTATAATAGTAGACATTCATTTATTTGTTTGTTTGTTTATTTGTTTTTGGAGGGGGGGAAGTAGGGCAGTTGGGGTTAAGTGACTTGCCCAAGGTCACACAGCTAGTAAGTGTTAAGTGTCTGAGGCCGGATTTGAACTCAGGTCCTCCTGACTTCAGGGCCGGTGCCCTCTTCACTGAGCCACCTAGCTGTCCCTAGTAGACATTTATTTAGCACTTTATATATTGATGTCAACTTGAGGAAATCACTTAGTCTCCTTAGGTCTCCATGTCTATAAAGAAGAAGGTAAATGATCTCAAAGATCTCTTCTAGCTCTGTGATATTCCAGGATCACAATGAACCAGAAGTCATAGCATCTCTCTCTTATTCTTAGCATTTCCACTAACTAGTTGTGTGACGTTGCAGAAATTGTTTAGTATTTCCATGCATGGGTTAACTCACTTCTAGGAGGACATATTCAATTGTAGGTCCCAAAGTTTAAGAAGGATGTTAATAGAATAGATACTAACCAGGCATAGTGAAGGGCCTCAAGTCCATTGTTTCATGGAGATCAGTTAAAGCTTCATAGGGATGTTTCGCCTGGAGAAGATAAGGAATAGGAAGTACATGAGAGTACTACTCTCTGCTACCAGGGAAAATGTCAAAGATATAGATAGACATGGTCTGCATAGAGAACATCAGTACTTTCACCCAAATGGTTTCTGGTTCTCACTGATCTTACAATTTTGATGACAGTTCCATTCCACACAGCTGAGGGAAAGGACCAGTACACTTGACCTTGAGGATGATAGAGAATGATATATTATAGAACATAATAGCATCCCAACTGGGGTCTGCCTGCTGAACTTCCCCACTGTAAACTGACCTATCAGTCAAGAAACCCAGTTGCTCATTCTGGCTCCAAGAAAGAGCCCTAGAAGCCAAGAACATCACCGACAGAGGTATTGATTTGGAACCTGATATCATCTCATTGGGAATACAGAAATGGGGGTCAGCTGGTCATCCTTTCCCTCCCAGGAGAGTGGAGATTCATTTCTCTGTTATCTTCCTCATCTATTCCTTTGCTTTTATCCATTTAATTAGTCAGCCAGCTTTTATTAAGCACCTACAGTGTGCCATATATTCTCCAGTGGAATGTAGGACTAAGAAAAAGCTAGTCATGGTGTTTTTTCTTTCCTTAAGAGTTTTTATCTTCAAACTGTTTTGAGTTTTCTCATTAATGCGACATAATGTGAAACTAAGAAAAATCATGCAGCTATCTGAATCTGTGTTCATTCTGCTTATTTGAGTGCATGCCTGAGATTGGAAAGGCAGAGAGGAAACCCAAGGGGGAGAAAATTTAAATTACTGAAAGTTCATAAACCAATTTGGAATTGCCAGAACAGTCCAACTGCATGGTTCACACACTGAATATTTAACTGAGATGAAAGTGCATTTGAGGTAGAAGAGGAACAATCCTAGGGACCAGATTCTTCTCTGACATATGGGGGGACCCCCCCCAGCCGAAGTGGTTGAGGGTCACAGAGGGGCAGCCATTTTGGTGTGCTGGATTTGAAAGGAAAACAAGCTCATCTCCCACAAAGGAAGGAATGAAGTTCTAGTTTACCCAAGCTAAAAGACAAGTAACAAGCCTTGTTGTTACTACATAGCCTGCCTTGCTCACCAGTGCCACCTTGTGGGGTTATATGTGTTTACTTAAAGGGTGAGCCAACAGGGAGTTTCCATTTAACTAAATAAATATTGTGTTTAACTGAAAATTATCATATACAACATTGTTCATTTTAGAAGATTTATAATACAATAAAAAACAATACTAAAACAAAACTGAGTATAGTATAGTAACTCTTTGATTATTCAAAGCCAACAAAAATGTATTATTTTCTGTTCCCTGATTTTAGCATTCATCTCTCATTGGTTTTAAATAGATGTTTTATCCTGACCTGGAATATACATCCCCCTTATCTCTGTCTCTTTGAATATAATATTTGCTTCCTTCAAGGCCCATCTCAAATGTCTCCTCTTTCAGGAAATCTCCTTGGGGGTTGGGGGAAGGGGACACAGTTCCCAGCACCTAGCACAGAGTCTTTCATGTAGAAGACATTAAATAATAATAATAGCCAGCATTTATATCTCTCTTTAAGGTTTGAAAACACTTTAAAACATCTCATTATTCCTCACAATAACTCTGAGATGTAGGTACTATTCTCATCCCCATGTTACAGATGAGGAAACTGAGAAAGAAAGAGGTTAAGTGACTTGCCCAATATCAAACAGCTAGCATCTGAGGTTGGGTTTGAAACTCAGGTCTTGCTATTCCAAGTACAACACTCAATCCACTGTACCCTCCAGCTTCCTCATAAATATTTTAAATTGAATTTTGTTCCCCTATGCTAAGCAAAATATGTTATTGTTGTTCACTCGTGTCTGACTCTTTGTGACCCCATTTGGGGTTTTCTTGGCAAAGATACTAGAGTGGTATACCATTTCCTTCTCCAGCTCATTTTACAGATGAGGAATCTGAGGCAAACAGGGTTAAGTGACTTGCCCAGGGTCACACAGCTAATAAGGGTCTGAGACCAGATTTGAACTCAGTCTTTCTGAATCTAGGCAAAACATGATAGACTTTCACATTCTTGAAGACAGGTAAATACCCCCTAAGTCTCCTCTTTTCCAGGCTAAACATCCCCATGCCTTTTAACCAGTCTTTCAGTTACCATGGTCTTAAAGTTCTTCATCATCCTATATACCCTTCTCTGGAAGCTCTCCAGTTTACGAATGTGCTTCCTAAAATATGGCATCCAGAACTGAATGGGATAATCCACATATGGTCTGAACAGACTATTATACATTGGTACTATCCCCTATCTTATTGTAGATGCTAAGTCTCTCTTAATGTGGCATATATTTGCATTAGGGTTTTGGTTTGGTTTTTTTAGCTGCAATATCATACTATTGGGGTGGTTAGGTGGTGCAGTGAATAGAGCACCGGCCCTGGAGTCTGGAGGACCTGAGTTCAAATCCAGCCTCAGACATTTAACACTAGCAGTATGACCTTGGGCAAGTCACTTAACCCCAATTGCCCTCCTCTCCCCTCCAAATAAAAAGCAAAAAGAAAATATCCTACTATTGATATATTGAGCTTTTAGTTCATCCCAGAATACTAATAAGCCCATCTACTCTATTGTACTTATTAAATATCATCCTATCAAACTCAGCCCAATATTCTATCCTGTTAAGATCTTTTGGGAGTCTCTCTTTGATATCCAACATTTTAGCTATCCCTTTCAACTTTCTGTCATATACTGATGTGGCAAGTACACTATACTATAAATGTTGTCTCTCTTGATAGAATGTACATTCCTTGGGAGTAGGAACAACTTCATTTTTGCAATTTATGTATCTAGCTTCTAGTGCAGCACCTGGTACAAAGTAAGCTCCCATGTGCTATATATGTTTTTATCTAAGTCATTGATAAATCTTATTCACAAAAACATTAGAAGGAATTTTGTCAAATGTTTAAGAAAATCTGGGTAAGTTATGATTAGCTCATTCCATGATCTATGAGTCTCATAACTATATTTTTTAAAACATGTATTTGGGGTTAGTCTGACATGACCCATTCTTGATGAACACATCAGTAGAAACTCAAAAAGCAAGTTAATATGTAGGGTAGGAGAATAGAGTGGGTGGGTAAGAGAATAGAGACTAAGGATATATCTCTGGAATTGGAAATAATTACAATGACTGGGCTTATATAATTGTCTCAGACCCATATTATCATTTTTTATAAGCCACAAGCTAATTTTTCTCAAACCATCTTTGGCATGAGAAGCATCAAATCAAGAAATAAATAGAAAAACAGACAAAGAATCAGCTATATGGGGTTTGGGGTTGGGTTTTTTTTTTTTTTTGGTCTTTATTAATTTGTTTACTTTTACTTTACAAAATTCATTACCACAATTCCTTGAGTTTCAAATTTTCTCTCCCTCCCCCTCCATGGAAGAATACAATCAAGTATAGTATCTGCAAGTACTTTCACATTAGGCATTAGTCAGATTATAAAGAAGGATTGTAACAGATGGAATGAAGAATGGGAAAGAGGAAACAAAACCAAACAAGACAATGAAAAGCACAGGTAGTTTGCTTCAATCTGGGTTCAATCGCAGTTCTTTCTCTGGATGTAAACATCTCTCTCCATCATGAGTCTTTTGGGTTTGACTTATGTCTCTGGATTGCTAAGGAGAGTCCAGTTTATCAAGGTTGGTCGTCACACATACCTTGCGTCTGTAATTGTGTACAAATTCCTCCTGGCTCTACTGTTCTCGCTCAGCATCAGTTCGTATGAGCCTCTCCATTTAAAGTTACTGTAGACATTATAAAATATTTGGGGTGGCTAGGTAGCACAGCAAGTAAGAGCACTTGCTCCAGTGTTGAGAAGACCTGGAGATCGAATCCCAGGCTCAGACACTTAGTACCCACCCAGAAACACCTGGCCGTGTATCCTTGAGTAAGTTACTTAACCCCAATTGCTTAGGGGCGGCCAGGTGGCTCAGCGAGTAAGAGCACCAGCTCCAGTGTCGGGATGACCTGGATCAAATCCGGGCTCAGACACTCAGCACCACACCCAGAAATAACTGGTCGTGTAACCTTGAGCAAGTTACTTAACCCCGATTACTTTTAAAAAATAAAATAAAATATTTGGAAATCTACCTGCCAAAACAAACCCAGGACCTATATGAAAACAACTACAAAATACTTCTCTCTCTTGTTTAGTCATAAAGATTTTCCCTCTCCACAAATCTGACAGGTAAACTATTCCTTGTTTTCTGAGATTGCTTACAGTATCAACTTTTATACCTAGATCATGCACCCATTTAGACTTGATTTTGGTATATGGTGTTAGATAATGGTCTATGCCCAGTTTCTGCCATACTATATTCCAGTTTTCCCAGCAGTTTTTGTCAAATAGTGAGTTCTTATCCCAAAAACTGGGGTCTTTAGGTTTATCAAACAATAGATTACTATAGTCATTGACTGATGAATCTCGTGTGCCTAATCTATTCCATTGATCCACTCCTCTATTCCTCAGCCAGTACCAAGTAGTTTTGATGACTGCTGCTTTATAATACAGATTAAAATCTGGTATAGCTAGTCCACCTTCCCTAGTATTTCTTTTCATTAATTCCCTTGATATTCTGGACCGTTTATTCTTCCAAATGAATTTTGTTACTATTTTTTCTAGCTCCATAAAGTAGTTTTTTGGTAAATTGATTGGTATGGCACTAAATATATAATTTAATTTAGGTAAAATTGTCATTTTTATTATATTAATATTTTTCTAATTAGTTAGATCTGACTTAATTTGTGTGAAAAGTGTTTTGTAGTTGTGATCATATAGGTCCTGGGTTTGTTTTGGCAGGTAGGTTCCCAAATATTTTATGTCTACAGCAATTTTAAATGGGATTTCTCTTTCTATCTCTTGCTGTTTAATTTCATTGGAAATATATAGGAATGCTGAGGATTTATGTGGATTTATTTTATATCCTGCAACTTTGCCAAATTTATTTATTGTCTCAAGTAGTTTTTTACTTAATTCTCTAGGATTCTCTAAGTATATCATCATATCATTTGCAAAGAGTGATAGTTTGGCCTCTTCTTTGCCTAATTTGATTCCTTTGATTTATTTTTCTTCTCTAATTTATACTGCTAACATTTCTAGTACCAGATTGAATAACAGAGGTGATAGTGGACACCCTTGTTTCACCCCTGATCTTATTGGAAATGCTTCTACCTTCTCCCCATTACATATAATATTTGCTTATGGTTTTAAATAGATACTACCTATTATTTTAAGGAAGGCTCCATTTATTCCTATACTTTCTAGTGTTTTTAATAGGAATGAATGTTGTATTTTGTCAAAAGCCCTTTCTGCATCTAACTGAGATAATCATGTGGTTTCTGCTGGTCTTATTGTTGATATGATCAATTATACTGATGGTTTTCCTAATATTAAACCATCCTTGCATTCCTGGAATAAATCCTACCGGATCAAAGTGTATTATTCTTGAGATAAGTTGCTGCAGTCTTTTTGCTAATATTTTATTTAAAATTTTGCATCTATATTCATGAGGGAGATAGATCTATAATTTTCTTTCTCTGTTTTATCTCTTCCTGATTTAGGTGTTAGTACCATATTTGTGTCATAAAAAGAATTTGGTAGGACTCCTTCTTCACTAATTTTCCCAAATAGTTTGTAGAGTGTTGGAATCAATTGTTCTTTAAATATTTGATAGAATTCACTAGTAAATCCATCTGGCCCTGGATATTTTTTCCTAGGGAGTTGACTGATGGCTTGTTTAATTTCTTTTTCTGAGATGGGGTTAAGTAATTTGCTTCCTCTTCAGTTAATCTGGGCAACTTGTATTTTTGTAAATATTCATCCATTACCCTAAGATTGTCAAGTTTATGTGCATACAATTGGGAAAAATAATTCCTAATTATTGTTTTGATTTCTTTTCTTTTTTTTTTTAAAGCAATTGGGGTTAAGTAACTTGCTCAAGGTTACACAGCCAGTTATTTCTAGGTGTGGTGCTGAGTATCTGAGCCTGGATTCGATCCCCCAGGTCATCCCGACACTGGGGCAGGTGCTCTTACTCACTGAGCCACCTGGCCGCCCCTAAGCAATTGGGGTTAAGTAACTTGCTCAAGGTTACACATCCAGGTGTTTCTGGGTGGATGCTAAGTGTCTGAGCCCAGATTCAATCCCCCAGGTCATCCCAACACTGGGGCCGGTGCTTTTACTCACTGTGCTACCTGGCCACCCCTTGATTTCCTTTTCATTGGAGGTAGATTCACCCTTTTCATTTTTGATACTCTTAATTTGGTTTTCTTCTTTCTTTTTTTTATCATATTGACTAAGGGTCTATAAATTTTATTGGTTTTTTCATAAAACTAGCTCTTAGTTTTATTTATTAATTCAATAGTTTTCTAAATGTCAATTTTATTAATCTCTCTTTTGGTTTTCAGTATTTCTAATTTAGTATTTAATTGGGGATTTTGAATTTGTTCTTTTTCTAGGTTTTTCAATTGCATGCCCAATTCGTCGACCTCCCTTTTCTCTAATTTAATCATGTAAGCACTCAGGGATATAAAACTTCCCCTAAGAACTGCCTTTAATGCATCCCACAAATTTTGGTATGTTGTCTCGTTATTATCATTCTCTTGAATGAAATTACTAATTGTTTCCATAATTTCTTGTTTGACCCACTGTAGCAGCAAGCACCCCAAGCGTGCTCAGGGTCAACATCTGGGTTTTTCAAAGCCGGGGGGGCCCTGGACAACGGCTTCCCAGAATACAGATCAAATCACAGAACACTTCTCAAAGTGAGCCCCCAAAACAAAGCTACACATCAGGGCTTATATAGCCTTCTCCTGGCTCAGAGAATGTAACAACCTTTTGGACCCACTGGCCAATCAAAAAGTATCTACTGAAAAACAAGCCTCCCACCCCAGGTTTCAGGTGCACTTTAGCCTAGGGGCAGAGAAGATCTTCCAAATTTGCATTCCCATTACATTCGGCCTCAAGATCTTTCATGCCCATAGCATAGACAATTTACTTTTGAATTAGCACTAAACATCTCTTAGGTCACATTTTCAACGTAAAGGACTAAAGTTAACAAAGTGGCCCCTGGGCCTTAAACAAACACAAAGTACATAGCATTATCACTTCAGTTCAAAACAAGAGTTCAAATAAAGTTCTCTGGGGGGGGCAGTGTCCTTCCCCTCACACAGTTCCAGCCCCTGCTTCCAAGTACAGAGAGGGGGCTGGGCAACAAAACCAACAAGGTGGGGTCCCTGGGGATCCAAGGCACTTCATCCCACCCACCATAGTCACAAGTCCATTCTCCTCCTGGGTCCCAAACTGTGGAATGCAGCCAGGAAACACACTCAGTGCCCCTGCTTTGCTGCTCAGTTCTTATCTTTTCCTGTGGCTGAATTCCGAACTCCTGGGCTCCTTCTCCTCCCGCAGGCGGCAGCCGCTACTGGCTTCTGTCCAGGTCCCGATGCAGGCAGCTCACCATTCCTGCTCTCAGCTCAGCGAAATCCGCATGCAGGCCATTCTTCTCTCCTGCTCCACAGCTCCACAGAGTCACAGCTACCACAACTGGGAAACAAACAATTATCCCAGTCCCCATACTTTCCTTTTACTCTGTAGATCCTGTTCATGATGCCATTTTGTAGCAGCAAGCACCCCAAGCGTGCTCAGGGTGGCTTCCCATACAGGTTCTTGGATCTGCTTTGTTAAAGGAAAGCAACTCAAAATGGGTTAACAAGCTTACTTTAATCAGTCAGACATATATCCTTGACCTTGTTCAGGGGAAAAAGGTCAGCACCCCGAACTTCAAAGTATACAGGCAGAATTATCAAGACAGAAACAGATCAAGTAGACAGATTTCAAACTGTCCAACCATTACATCCATACCCAGTCAACATCTGGGTTTCCACATCTGGGTTTTTTAAAGCCGGGGGGGCCCTGGACAACGGCTTCCCAGAATACAGATCAAATCACAGAACACTTCTCAAAATGAGTCCCCAAAACAAAGCTACACATCAGGGCTTATATAGCCTTCTCCTGGCTCAGAGAATGTAACAACCTTTTGGACCCACTGGCCAATCAAAAAGTATCTACTGAAAAACAAGCCTCCCACCCCAGGCTTCAGGTGCACTTTAGCCTAGGGGCAGGGAAGATCTTCCAAATTTGCATTCCCATTACACCCACTCATTCTTTTTTTTTTTTAAGCAATTGGAGTTAAGTAACTTGCTCAAGGTTACAAGGCCAGGTGTTTCTGGGTGGGTGCTAAGTGCCTGAGCCCAGATTAGATCCCCAGGTCATCCCGACACTGGGGCTGGTGCTCTTACTCACTGTGCTACCTGGCTGCCCGACCCACTCATTCTTTAGGATTAAATTGTTTAATTTCCAATTAGTTTTTAATTTGTCTTTCCATGGCCCTTTATTGCATATAATTTTTATTGCATCATGATTTGAGAAGGATGCATTTAATATTTCTGCTTTACTGCACAGAATTGTGAAGTTTTTATGCCCTAGAACATGGTCCTTGGAGGTCCTGATAGGGGCTTTTTTTTTTTTTAATTTCTGGGCTATGGAGTAGTAGTCCCAGGAGTATTTGCTGTCCCAGACAGGGGCCCTGCATTTGGTTCTTACCTTGCTCTTTCCAGTCCCAGCCCTGTGGTGATAGGCCTGGTAGTGGCCCTTGTGGTTGGTGGGATGACTTGCCCCCCCCCCAGTTGATCAGGCCTCCTCCCAGCTCACTGCTGCCTTCCAGGCCTGCCTCCAGTTATATGGTTTTTGTTGAATCAAATCATCCAGTTTCTTGGCCCCAGGGAATCAGACAGCCCATTCTGTGGCTTTCAGAATAAAAAATTGCATTGGAACTTTCCTAGAGTCTAGAAAAGGAGAAAGAGCTTTGATTTACTTGCTAAGTCTAGCCTCCCATAATACCTTGCAAGGATTATTAATAAGTTAAAAAATATTTGTGATATAATAATAATAATTGAATAATATTTCTGGTTAAATTTGCTAAATTTTATACATCAGTTATCTAATTTAACCCTTACAGACTTGTGAGGTCTTAACCATGGCAATATAGCTAGTAATTTTCAGAGGCAGGATTTGAACCTGGTTCTCTTCTGTAATGCAAACATGTATGAGAGGGAAATGGGATGTGTTGCATTCACTCTTGGTAATATGCATTCAAAATTTAAAAGCACATACCAGTGTGGTTATCAGATTAGTTATTTGTGATTATTTGTTACATTAAGACTTACCAGAATTTAAAAGGGGAAGATTGGATCGGTCCTACTTTCTCCCAACTGAATCCTAGAGTGTGTGTTGGGATTTAGGTGGGTATAAAAGTCAACATACAATGAGCCTGACTAATCCAAATAGAATACCTAGTCTAGGGATCAAAAGGATAACACAACAATTCAGGAGATACCAGATTCAGGAGTAAGTCAGGAGAATAGGGAACAAAGGCAGACAGTCCAAAGCAAGAGAGAGTCAGGTGACAATGAACAGGGCAGGATTGCTACAAAAAACATGGAGAGGAGAATAACGAATAAGGGAGATTTTTTTTCTTTCAAAGGATCCGTTCAAAAAAAGCGTCATTTAATGACTACTGATTTATTGGACACCTGTCCTTATACCTTCCAGCTGAAAGTAGTATAATTATGGACTCCCACAAAAGTGGACTTAAATAAACATCCTTAGGTACAGTCAATCCACCTTTACCTTATGAGGTAATGAAAACAACTGTAGACTAATGGTGTATATTAGAGTATTTGGGGAGATAGAATTCCATCAGTATGGATAGTCCCCCCCCCCACTAATGATGACACTGTGCCACAGTCTCACTTGAAAAATGGGGATAATAATAGTTAGCCTATTTACTACATGTAGTCTATGCAGCTCTGAAGATACCCCAATTACCACTAACTGAATTCTGTAAAACACTTGGATCCCCCTTGGGTTTCTAAGGGTATACCAGAGGGCTGTGGGTACATACTCTAATCCTATCAGCTTGAAGCCATTCCAGTGTGTTTTTCCCAACATCACCCTCTACTGATTAGGCATCCAAGGTTTCATTTAATCAATTAACATCAATTAAATTTCACAAAGGGATATTTGCTACAAAGATATAGCATGGAGCAAAATTACAAAGCAGTCCCCTCCCAAGAGGGTAGGGCTATCACACTATCCTATCTATTACTTCAATTCTTAAGCTAAGTTGGTTTATATTTTAAGCATTTTCTAAAAAGAATTGGTTCCATCAAGTTCACTTCTGAATTTAGAATAACCAATGGAAAGAGTCTCCCCCTTGTTTGTAGGGTCTGGCATCTTGCCTTCAGAGGTATTTGACTACAGTGCTTTCCTGACGCAATATCCCCTGGCTTCCTGATAACAGCTTCCTGGTTGAGAGGTATAAAAAGTCCCAACCTCCATAGTCTGGGACTCTTAGACTTGGTAGGTGCCTGAGAGCACCAAAGTTGCCATACTCTGATGATTTAACTGACTAGATACATTTCAAAATGGAGACAAAGGGACTATGTCCAGGGAATCTGAGAGTTACTGCATATTTGTTGAATATTCTTACTGTGCTAGCGCAAAGTAAACCTTTTCCTCTGTTAAATGTTCAATGACTTGCGAGTGCCTCATTTTTTTTCCCCAACATCAAATCTGAAGCAAAAGGGTTGGCCACACCTGCAACAAAGGGTTAATCCACTACTGATCTGTGTTGGTAGAGTAAGATAAACTGGGGGGCAGAGGGGGGGGGATTGACCATAGAATTATGGCCTAAAACAACAGACATAAAAAGTTGCCCATTTTTTTCTCTAGTAGATTTTGAAACTTGAGTATCTCATTATGAAAATCCCAGCTGGAGAATCTCTCCAAAGGGCTCCTGCACATTCAAAGGACTGAATTTTATTCCACATGAAACCCCTCAAGTAGTGAGACTCTGGAATCACTCTCCCACATTAAGTTCAGCTACATCTCTCTCACAGTTCTAGGAATAGCCCTGAGGGACTGAGTGTGTCTTTTTTGTTTTCTCCCACAGCATTCACCAATGATTAGTGACCCAGAGTCATTTAGCCAATTAATATCCATTAACTTTTACAAAGGATTAATTACCACAAAGATATAATGGGAAAAGTTACAGATCATTCCCACCCCCTAAATCAGGAGGTAACGCATCCATCTATCACATCTATCCCTGGGACAAGAAAGATTAAACTTAAAGAAGTTTCCATAAGGTATTCTTATCAATTCACAGCCAATGGATGAATTGTGTTGCTATTGCTATTGCTACCTCTTAACTGATTTCCATCTATGTTGGCTCAAACAAGTCCCCTGGCATCTCATTCCTCACTGTCTGAACAGGATGAAAAATCTGTCATAAATTCTAGCTCCTGGACCTCTGGTGGCTCACTAATTCTAATCTTTCAAAGCTCACAATGTAACAGTGTCCTCCAATATTTAAGGATCAAGGACACATGTAGATAACAAATCTCAAAGTATAGTGAGAGGTGATTGATATTATATGAGTACAAGGATTTAAGGTAGTTCAGTTCATAAGTATCCAATACCAAGCTTTCCAGAATTGAAGAAAAACCATTTTCATAAGAAGAGACAGTTATGGCCTAGGACTACTGCAGCGATTCTTCCTAGTGTATCTACTAAGGATGATTCCCATAGAAGTGCTTTCAAATGTTGACTAGATCCATGCACTCATCTATAAAGATACCCTTTCCATCAATCCAAAACACAACTATCCACATTTTCTCATCCTGTGTGATTGTTGCTCATGTCTTCCCATTATCTTTTGCAGTACTTACCCAATGCTCTGGAAAGGGTTTCCTCTAGGTCTTTTGAATATTTTTAATGGGTATCAATGCAGCATTCCAGTCTATCCATCTTCTCATTCATGAACAACACACCCCCTTTTCCAATCATACATTTCCTTGATGATATCTCTTTTTTTGCCAGATTTCATACATTTTTGTTTCTTTTTCACCACAGTTCTTACATATAGAAAAGTAATGTACAGGAGATTTTTTTGGCCACATTTACCTAGCATACCAATGGAATTGCTATTACAATTAGGAGATTCTTGGAAGTATCAAGGGATAAGCACAATCATTCCATAAAATCTTTGGAACCAAAAGAGATTTTTCATTTTTATTATCCTCCTAGGACCAAAAGAAAGAACCAAACTAAGAATCTTCAAACTACTCTAATTATGCCTCAAGTTTAATATATTCTGAGGCCTTAGCTTTTTCCCTGTTATTACAAGATTTGCTTTTATAGAAACAAAAGTAATATTAGCATTAATCATCACCCCCATGGCATTTTCAACTCATTTCAGTGTTTACAGTTTGAAGCACAATTTTTTTCAGCATTTCCATGTAGAATTGGGAACATCAATATATTTGCTGTTCCAATAATATGCACAAATTCTTCCTATTCATAAAAAAGATTATTTTAGTTCTCAGTAATCATTGCATACTGTATTTACAGAAAATTAATCTCTGCTAATGTAAAAATTAGTATTATTCAAATACAACTGTCATTAAAAAAATAGACCTGAGACTTTCAAAGAAGCTATCAAGTTTGTGAGATTGAATTGAGATCATTTAAATAAAGTTCTAATGAGAAAAATCTAAAAACAAGGGTATAATGTATAAGTGACATTATATTACAAACTAATGTACTGTAATATCCCTGATAGAGAAAAATGAAACAGATGAATATTTCCTGCTTAATTTTGTCAATAAATCTAAAATATTAAGGAATAATCAGGGGAGATTATTTCAATTATTTTCATCTATCATGAACATTATTTGGCTGAAGTTCATCTGTTATAGAATAAATAGGAACAATTTGCTCAAGATTTATTTAGATTGAGAAAAATATGGTATACAAGCATCTCAAAGTAATGTTCAGCCTCAAAAAGGGCACATAAAAAATCACAGGAAGAACCATAGTATGTAGTTGTAATAGAAACGGAAATTTAAAGATCTTCCCTGCCCCTAGGCTAAAGTGCACCTGAAGCCTGGGGTGGGAGGCTTGTTTTTCAGTTGATACTTTTTGATTGGCCAGTGGGTCCAAAAGGTTGTTACATTCTCTGAGCCAGGAGAAGGCTATATAAGCCCTGATGTGTAGCTTTGTTTTGGGTGCTCACTTTGAGAAGCATTCTGTGATTTGATATGGATTATGGGAAGCCGTTGTCCTGAGCCCCCCCGGCTTTGAAAAAACCCAGATGTTGAAACCCAGATGTTGACTGGGTATGGATGTAATGGTTGGACAGTTTGAAATCTGTCTACTAGATCTGTTTCTGTCTTGATAATTCTGTCTGTGTACTTTGAAGTTAGGGGTGCTGACCTTTTCCCCTGAACAAGGTAACCGATATATGTCTGACTGATTAAAGTAAGCTTGTTAACCCATTTTGAGTTGCTTTCCTTTAACAAAGCAGATCTAAGAACCTGTATTGGCAGCAAACCCTGAAGATGCTTGGGGTGCTTGCTGCTACGGTAGTGCAGATAGTTGTTTTTTTTAGGGGAAAGAGAAGGCAATTGGAGTTAAGTGACTTCCCCAAGGTCACACAACTAGTAAGAGTCAAGTGTCCGAGGTGAGATTGAAATCAGGTCCTTCTGACTCCAGGGCTCGTGCTCTAGATAGTCATTTTTTCATTTATGTTTGTTGAATGAATGAATGATATAGGCAATATAAATAGGTTTTGCATGCTTGACACTAAAGCCCTGGGCAAAACTGGAAAATAGGAGAAGTTTGCTTTTGACTCTTTCCAACCTACTTGACCTACTTTCTGCATCTCTTTTCAGTCTCTTATAAATCCTGTCCCCCTGACCCTTGGACATCTAGTACTTTCATTCTGTCCATGGCTTGTCTGTGCAAAACTCCTCACTACAGTACTCCACCTAACACCTATCTTTCCCATAATCAGAGATGAGAAAGAACAGGGAGAGGCATAACAATAAGAACAATAATAATGTTGGCATACATTTCTCCTTTTCAGGCTACACACAACTCTCCTGCCTTTCTCTATCATGCCCTAGAAACGTCTTTGCCATGGATATTCATGCCACTTTTCGATTTCACACACTGGAAGTTCCCTCCACCCTTCTGATTAAATGGTTCTTCTTAGATTTTCCATTTTAAAGAAGCCACCCAGGCCAATCATATCTTCATTCCTTTCTAGGCTGTACTGCTGATTTGGTGGACTTTCTTTACCATGCATCCTCAAAGGGATAACTTCATCACTTTTTCCCCCACCCCTGCTTTTCAGTTTCTTTTTATGTCTTGTCTCCCTCCACCCCCCATTAAAAGATAAGTTCCCTGAAGACTGTCTTGTATTGGTATTCCCAGAACTTAACACAATACTTAATAAATGCTACTTGACTTGATGACTAATTTACATGTCACTTTAAGGCTTGCAAAGATATATATAATATATATATATACGCACATTATATATGTATATATGTATGTATATAGATATATAATCTCACTTGGTAGAAAGCTATCAAATTAGCTAATAGATTTATTTTTCAGAGAATGTTTGCACTTTGAAAGGAACTTACTAAGCCAAATAAATCTGTAAGAATCATAGACTCTCAGAAGTGAACAGTTGAACATTTCACTTGTGGTCCATCTCTCTCTCCCTGGGACAAGAAATTCTGGGCTCATAGAAACCAAAGTCTCATATGAAGGGAGCTTGATCCTAAAGGAGTCAAGTTCTCTTTAACCCATTATTGACTCTTGCACCAAAATTCCTACTACAAAGTTCTGCTATGATTCACATCTAGAGACTCCTTAAAAGCATCATCTTCCACAAAGATACTTATTGCCAATATGTATAATGGTTTTGCTTATTTCTTTCAACACAGAAATTACATCATATGTAAAGGACTTAAGAGAACCCACACAAAAAATATATAAAACACTTAACTTACCCATTAAGCTCATTATACTCTCCCTCAGTCTGGACATTCTTTCTTCTCCAGACTATGATCCTAAGTAAAGCCCACACCTTCCACCAAGTTTGGGTCTTCCATTTACTTCCTCCAGTCACTTTTCCTTTCCTTTGCCATTGAAGGGCAGTAATATGAACTCAACCTGGTAAATTGGAACAAGACTGTAAATATCTTTAAATGTTAGACAGACCAGTGCACATTTTATCCTAGAGACAATAAAAGTTACTGAAACTTTTTGAGCAGTGACATGGGTCACAACAGTACTTTAGGAATATCAATTTGTGGAAATTGAGGGGATGCACATCTATTAGGGAATGACTGAATAAGTTGTGGTGTGTAATTGTGATGGAATACTATTGTACTATAAGAAATGATGAGCAGGATGTTCTCAGAAAAACCTGGAAAGACTTATATGCATTGATGAAAAGTGAAATGCAAAGTGGGTACAAAGTAACAGCAATGTTGTAGAATGATCAGCTGTGAATGGCTTAGCTATTCTCAGTAATACAACAATCCACAATCTTGTGACAACACTGAAGGACTTAGGGTGAAAAATGCTATCTATCCCCAGAGAAAAAAATGTTGGTGTCTGAATACAGATTGGAGCAACTTTTTTTTTTCACTTTATGTTTGTTGAGTTTTTATCTGTTTTCGTTCACGGCATGACTATTATGGATATATTTTGCATGACTACACATAGATAATCTATACGAAATTGCTTGTCTTCTGGTGGAGAAGAAGGAGGAAGGGAGAAAATTTGGAACTCAAAGTTTTAAAAAACAAATGTTAAATACTGTTGCTTACATGTAACTGGGGAAAAATTAAACACTAAATAAATATAAGAAAGGAATATCAATTTGGCATCCATCTAGAGAATGGATTAGAGAGAAAATACTGAAGGAAGGGAAACCAAGTAGGAGGCTTTTTTTGTTCACCTCCTGTAAGAGGTGATGAAGGCCTAAACTAAAATGATCGTCCTGTAAATGTAGAGAAGGGAATAATTAAAGAGATATTGTGGAGTTAGAGTTAATAAAGTCTGTCAACTGATTAGATATGATGAGTGAGGGAAAAGAGAGAGTTTGGGAAGCTAAGATATCTAGAAGACTATTGGTATACTTCAGAGAAAGGTAGAAGTAGTTAAGAAGAGTGGATTTGGGAATGAATGTGAGCTCCATTTTGGACACGTTGAATCTGAGATGCTTACAGAATATCCAATTGGAAATATACAATAGGCAGTTGGTGATGGGTGACCAAAGCTCAGAAGATGGAATATGGAGTTTGGAATCACCTATATGGGTGTAACAACTAAGTTTATGAGAACTGGTAAGATCACCAAGAAAGTACCTAATGAGGGAAATGAAGAGGGTCCCTTGTGGCTATGAAAGTACATTCAAAAGGGATAAAATAGATGAGAGAGATGATGAGGATGGGTTTCATGTGAGAAAATCTAGGAACCAGAGTGAGGAAAACATGTATAAACTGGATTTAGAGCTAGAAGGGGCTTTAGGGATTGTCTAGCACAACCCTTTCATTTTACAGATGAAGAAACTGAGGCCCAGAAAGATTGTGATTTGCTCATGGTCAATCAATATTAAGTAGCAAAACTGGGATTTGAGCTCATGTTTACTGGTTTAATATCCAGTCCTCTTTCTACTATATAAGACTTCTCACCATGAAGAAAGAAAAAGAAAGCATATTGTTGTGGCCAGAAAGAGAAATTAGCAAAACAGATGATCAAACTATTGTCATGTCGTTGTCACTCATTACAGACACTCTGACTTCTTGGTCCTCCCAACCAATTCCCCAGTACTCTCCTTTCAAAGTGGATTAACTCAGAATATCTCTGATTTATATAAGAGCTGTTCTTTTGTGCTGATTTATAGGTTAACATTAAGACAGAGTCTAGCACACTGTGCAATTTATATATTCTATGCTATATAGACCTCCTTGCTTGCCTAAATCTTCCTTTCTTTCTCTTGCACCTCCTTTTTCCTGAATTCACTCTCTTACTGTTCTTTCAAAGTTCCCTACATCACTATTCCCTGTAACAGGCTGAATTACTCTCACACTAAATGGATTTGCATTCAGGACACAGATCTACCAATCTGTCAAATCGTCCATCAGTCAATCAAATACTTTTAGCTTATTCTATCACATTTTTAATTTTTGTCCATACTCCTCACTTCACCAAACCAAGGCCAGTTTCCAAATTCTATGAGCCACAAGATCCCTAAGGCTCCTTCCACATGCCCTTAAATAAGCCCAGACAAAGACTGGACAATAAAGTTCATTTTCATGCCTCTGCAGCTTTAGGTGTGAAGCCACTCCTCCTTTCCTGGAATCTTCTATTTCTGACATCTATAGATATAGTATACCTGGATTTCATCAAAGCATTTGACAAAGTTTCCTGTAATTTCCTTGTGAGTAAGACAGAAAGATGTTGGCTAGAATGTAATTGTTAGGTGAATTCAAAACTTTTGGAATAACAGGTTCCAAAGGATAGTCATTAATAGGTCAGTATCTAATTGAAGGGTAGTGTGGATCTCCAAGGATCTAGACCAATTTTTTTTTAGTCCAAGACTTTTGGGAAGCCATAGTTGGTAAGCTTATCATATTTTCAGATGACACAAAGCAGGGAGCAAGGGATAGTTAATATACTGGATAATGATTATTCAAAAGAATCTTAACAAGCTAAAATGGAAGGCAAAATGAAATTTAAGAGAAGTAAATGTAAAACTCTATACTTAGATTCAAAATGTCAATCATACAATTTATATGTATGATAATTAAGTATCATACAATTTACATATATAATATAATGTATATATATGTATCTATGTGTGTAAAACCATACTATACATACTTTTATTTATCATTTCTTTCTCTGGAGGTGGATAGCACCTTTTTCATAGGTCCTTTGTAGTTAATTTGGATATGTATAAAACTCAAAATGACTTAGTCACTCAAAGTGGTTCTTCAAACAAAATTGCTCTTACTGCATACAACATCCTCTTGATTCTCGTTTTGCTCTTTATTATTTCATACAAGTCTTTCCGTGTTTTTCTTAAGTCGATGAGCTCATCATTTCTTATAGCACAGTAGTATTCCACCACAATTATATACCCCAATTTGTTTAGCCATTCCCCAATTAATAAGCATCCCCACAATTTCCAGTTCTTTGCCTCCACAAAGAGAGTGGCTATACAATCTTAAGTATCATTTAATAGAAGCATAGTATCCAGAATGAGAGAGGAGATAGTCCTATTGTGCTCTACCCTGGTCAGAGCATGTCTGGGGTATTACATTCAGTTCTAATAGACACATTTTAGGAAGTACATGGATATTGCTGTAGCATGTCCAAAAGAAGGTTAATTCTGGGACACTGGAAAGCCTGCCATATGAGAATTGGTGGAAAGAACTGGGAATCTTTAGCTTAGAGAACCATGAGTAGGAACATGCTCAATTTGTTCCAGTATATGTCATATGGAACAGGGAATAAAGTTGTTCTGCCTGGCCCCCAGAAGGTGGAAGCAGAAGCAATATTTGGAAAGTGGAAAGGCTTAGATGTTAGGTAAGGAAACATTGCCTAACAAACAGAACTGTCCTCAAATGGAATAGGCTGCTTTAGGAAAAAGCAAGTTCCTTATTACTGAAGATGATGAAATTTAAACAAATTCAGAGGCTCGATAACAACTTGTCAGCTATATTGAGGAAGTTATAGAAGGCTAATGTTTAAGCATTTTTTGTTTCAATGGACTAATCGACCCCAAACTATATCTGTGTCTATATAAATTAATACAGAGATATTTACATAAATGGGGGAGAGAGACAGGAGAGAGACAGAGAGAGAGAGAGAGAGAGAGAGAGAGAGAGAGAGAGAGAGAGAGAGAGAGAGAGAGAGAGAGAGAGGTGTATCAGGAGTAGAAGCTTGTAAAAGGGGCACAGGGACCTGGATCTATCATCTAGGCTAGGCAAAAAAATTGTAGAGAATTTCCACCAAGACCACCCAATCAAACTATGGCCTAGAGTTACAGGGAGGAGTTCCAGGGGAAAGGATAATGTCTGTGACCATAGTAGCATTAATTTAGGGGAGAAAATCAGAGTATGGCTAACAGGCCATTACCATTCAAGGATCCCATTTTGATGAAAAGATTTCATAAGACAAATTTCATTAGTTAGATGCATACCATTCTACTCACTAGGAATAGTCATTCTGATTCTTTGACTTATTGTGTTTTAAACAGCTAAGTAGAACCCCTTTATGTAAATCCCACCTAAATCTACCCCATAAATTCCAGCTTGACTTTACATGCCACTCTGTTTACCCTACTAGGTCATAATGTGCATCCTGCCTTAATTTCCCCACAAAGGTTCTTTCTCTCAAGCCTTACTTTAATCACTAGAACATTTCAAACAAACTCCTTTCAGAGAGGTCAGAAAATGGAAACCCAGCCTTTTATCTCATTTATCTCATCATTATGTTTCTCATGTAAGCAATATGAGAATGAAGAAAGTAGAGATTAATACCAAGGTGTACTGGTAAATGCTTAATAGACAGTTCTCTCCCTCCTTTACTCCCCCCCAAAAATATGCACATGACAGACTTTTAAGTATAATCTGCATTATTAACATTTTCTCCATCACTTTCTTAAGTCTAGACAATCAACAAAATAATAAATCAAAGCCTGATTTGCAGTATTTTCTGATTTCCAAGATGTAAATGCTCACTCTGAAAATTTAACAATCAATTGCCTTGGGAGTCAGTGAACCAGCTGTAGCAGACCTCTGATGAGAACAAATCAACAGTAGACATACAATTCTGATTTTAATGATTTATTAATCACAAAGCTTCATTAATACTTATTACTAATACCCTATTTTCACATACAGTCATGCTCAGTCTTATTTTTCCTCAACTCTGCTAGTAAGCACTAGTTTATTAAAAGCAGAGGAAAATATAAGGAACTAAAAATTATATTTTATCTGAGGAACCATTAGCAACATTGACAGCTAAAATCCAAATTCAAAGTTTTCTTTAGAAATTATAATGTAAGAATCAAAAGGGATACAGCTTCAGTCTTTAATTTGAAGATTATTTACATCAAAGATATAAAAAAAAATAGGTTTGTTAATGGAACAAAATTGACCTGCAAGTCACTCAGGAATATTATAATTGAAAGTTAACCACAAAGGCTATGTCTATTCAAGAAATTCTATACCTAAGAAGAAAAACCTGTCATGTAAAAGAAGCACACCCAACTTGAATGTGGGTCTCACCAGATAAGTGAACCAAGTTCAAGTTACTTTGAGATACTCATAAAACATAACATGAGTTTCCACAGATGTGTTTATTTTCATTAGTCAGAGACCCTGATTAGTTCAAATAAAAGGCATTTTAAAAAGTAGAATAATAAGAAAAATAGCAATAAACTATTCTCCCCATAAACTTGGGGCATATTGTTCCCCAAATATACACACCATCATTGGTAAGAGCGGCAAGCCTTAAAAAATACAAATAGAGATGTATACACATAGGGAACACATGTGATCATGGAACACTCATGGAGAGTTACACATATAACAAACACAGGTGCCCAGGGAACATTGTAGAGGGAAAACGTCATGATTCTAGTGGTCATTTATGTCTCCAACACAGCAAAGGTATTGATGCTTTCTGATGCTGCTGCCACTGAGCCTGTTCCCTTATGATCATGCCTAGAATGCAGTTGTGGAGTCTCTGCAGTATTGTGATTGTGACATATGCCTTTGTTGGACATCAATCCCTGATGGTCTTGAATAGCTGTTACCTAATGGTTCTCTGCTGGGCTTGAGGTTGATCAAGATTGTTGCCGGGCATGGCATCACTGGACAAAATGTTACTGAGTTTCTCTTTGCTTCCAACTTCTAGGGATCCTGGTTCCTGCTTCCGGGAATGTCATTATGGCTTGGAATGGGAATACTTTAGAGAGCCTTGGAGCATGTTTGAATATCATTACTGGTTCTGCTTAGATAACTTTGAGATAAGGAGGAATCTTTTTAATTATCATTCAAAAAGGACTGTCAGTTTCAGGGAAAGGGAAGGGAATAGGCATCAACACCTACTATGTGCTAGGTAATTTACAGATATTATCTCAGTTGATCCTCACAAACCTGGAAGGCAGGTGTTACTATTATTCACATTTTACAGCTGAGGAAACTGAAGAAGACAGATGTTAAATAAATTGTCCAGGGTCAAACTGATAGCGCCTGAGGCCAGAATTGAATTTACATCTTCCTGATTCCAGGCCTGGTGCTCTGTCCATTGCATTACCTAGCTGCCTTATAAACAGGTGCCTTTAATCATTTGTTTCAGCACTCATTTAGAAGCTTGGTGATTGCTTTGCTCACCAAGCCTAATGAAAAGGGGTAGAGCTACAACCTTGTGAGTTCTAAATGTCCAGAGGGTCTAGTCTGAGTATGCAGTCAGTGAAGCACAGGAGTACACTTTGGGACCCCAGTCCAGTAGTTGAGATGAATACTTATTCAGCAGATACCACCTGTGGATGTAAACTTAGTAATACTGATGCTGAGGAGGAATAGAGCTAAGTAGACCCACTTTCCTTAGAACCAGAAGTGGCATATGGGGACAAAGAATTGGGGGAAATGTTTGTATTTTTGTTCTTTCCATATCTTTGAAGTAAGTATTCCTTTGTAAAATATTGTTGTGGTTGTCATTATTGTTCAGTAGTTTTTCAGTCATGTATGATTCTCCATGACACAATTTAGGGTTTTCTTGGCAGAGATTCTAGAGTAGTTTGCCATTTCCTTCTCCAGCTCATTTTATAGATGAGGAAACTTAGGTAAAGTTAAGTTATTTGCCTAGGATCAAACAGCTAGTAAGTGTCTGAGGCCAGATTTGAACCCAGAAAGATGAGTTTTCCTGACTCTAGGGCTGGCACTCTATACACTATGACACCTAGCTTCCCCTGCCTTTTTAAAAGGCATGTTTTAAAGGATGTTAAGAAGTTAAATGGAATTGAGGCTATAGTCACTGGTCCCCAACAATGGGGGTACACAGCTGCTGAGGGGTCAAGCTGATGGTAGTAGAGAAGAGACACCCCAAAGACCCCCTCAGAGGACCTAAAACCCTGAAGGACAAATGTAGCCTGCACTGACCCTGTGAAAGAGAGGCCAGAGAGTACACACTAAATACAAAATACACTCAAATAAATACAAAGTAATTTCAAGTGTTATGGACACATTAACAGTCGAGGGGATCAGGAAAAACTTATGGAAGAGGTGGTACTTGAACTGTATTATGGAGAAGGTTAGGGATTCTAACAGTTAGAGGTGAGAAAGGAGTGCATTCCATACATGAAGAAAAGTCTATGCAAAGGCATGGAAATTGGAGATGGAATATCATGAAGGACAAGAAGTAGGCCAGTTTGCTTAGACCATGGAATATATGAGGGAGACTCAGTAGGTCCAAAGGTTAAATTGGAGCCTTTTTCACTCTTTCCCTTTCAGAGATAACCAGCTCTACAGGAGCACCACAGTGGGCCAGTGTATAATCCCTGCATAGATGCCCTATTTCTTATTTCCTGACTTCAAGCAACATCAGGATGGGAGAGAGGATGGTAAACTCCTTTTCCTTTAAATAAAACTGAGATGGTGTGGGGGCCAGAAAAAAAAACCAAAACTATGACCTAATGTAGCTACTTTGAACACTGTGTTCAAAAAAAGGACTGGGGAGTAAAGAAGGAATAGGTCCACATTGGCCACAGAGGCTAAGACAAGACACAAGAGATAAAATCAATTTACAATCAGCATTCCATTATAAATAACAAGAGTTAAAGACCTAAGAAAACTTGGGTGCTTTTGACTCTTCTTCTCTATATCTTGAACATAGATTCTCTGTAAACCCAGATAAGTAAGAGCCCCTACCCCTAAGGAACTTGTAATAATTAATAAACAATCTAAAGAAAGCAGCCTTTCACTGAGACAAGGAAATGCAGAACATTTGATAAAGAGCACAGCCTGATCCTCTGCCAAGCCAGGCTAGCAATAACAGCACCTACTATGTGCTAGGTATTATACTGAAGAATTTTTCCAATGGGCTGGCCATGTTGTTCACATGCAAAACTTACACTTGCCAAAAAGACTATTTTATGGTGAACTCATACAGGTGTAACAGCAAGCACCCTACCATACCCAGGATGGCTGCTAGGACAGGTTTTTTTTAAATCTGATTTTCTGAAGGAAAGCAACTCAAAAAGGTTTAACAATCGTATTTTAATCAAACATATATTATTTACCTAGTTCAGGGGGGAAAGTAAGCACCCTGAACTTCAGAGAATACAAACAGAAGTTACAAGCAGATAAAAAATACAGACAGATAAAATAACACAATTCAATAGACCAACAGACAGGACTTCTAGCTGTCTGACCATCACATACCTACATAGTTACCAGAGAGAGAAGCACCAACATCTGGGTTTTCAAAACCGGGGGGTTCAACGGCTGCCCAGAATCTCATCTGGCCAAATCACATAACTCTTCCCATAAGTGAGCCCCAAAGCAAAACCTCACCTCAGAGGTATATATAGCCCTCTCCAGGGTCAGAGAACATCACAACCCTCATGACCCATTGGCCAGTCACAAAGTAACAGCATGTGGGCCTTTCAATTACCATTACCACTACTGCAGGGCAAGCATTGACATGGTGGTCAGAAGAAGTGATACAAGGACACTCTCAAGGTCTCTCTCAAGAACTTTGGAATTATGTGACATGGGAGATGCTGGCACAGGACTGTTCAACATGGCATGCCCACAGAAGACACTGTATTCTATGAGCAAAGCAGAATTGAAACAGCTCAAAGGAAACACAGGATGTACAAATTTAGAGAATGCACCCCAATTTTTCCCATGTACTATTTGTGCCTGACCTGTGGAAGGGCATTCCGAGCTCGTATTGGTTCAATCAAGCACAATCAGACACATTGAAATTTGACTTTAGCATAGTGATGTCATTTTGGTCCTCTTCAAGAACAAAGGACAACCACCAACCAAGTTATTGTACTAAGCACTTTACCTTTATTATCTCCTTTGATACAACAGCCCAGGGAGGAAGGTAAAATTATTATCCCCATTTTACATGTAAGGAAACTGAGGCAGAGGCAAAATGACTTGTCCAAGGTCACTTAGCTAGTAAGTGCCTAAAACTGAATTTGAACTTAGATATGCCTGATTCTAGGCCCAACACTCTATCGACTGTACCATCTAGCTGCAATTGATTTCCTCCTTGTCAGTAGATCAGGCATTCTTTCCCATCTACTCTACAAACTACAAAGGAAGCTACTTACTTACCATTTTATCCTTGCTGAGCTTGGACTGCTCAGAGCAGCAATAAAGTTAGAGAAATCTGTATTGTCTAATCCTCTGTCGAGTTTCTTTGTTCTCTCAAGGACCTTGTATGTGTGAGTTGGCACGAGGAATAGCTCAAATGCTATGGCCTGGACTTCCTGAAATGGCAAATCCAAAATGCTTTACTCCCTTGGGAAGGATAGCATAGTTCAATTCTGACTCTCCACCACAGGATTGCAAGGGCTCTCCTCAAAAACTTTTGAGTTTCTCCAAACTCTGGTTACTTAGTCCATAAAGTCACCCTTTCTAAACTATGATTTGCCTTATAGTGACTTTGTGTCAATAGGTAAGGTGGGCCTATTTCCTAGATCCCCTTCTGCCTTCCTCTTTCAGGTTATCTTCATATATTCTGCACATATTTTCTATGTACCTAGATATTTACATATTGTCTCTCCTAATAGAATGTATATCCTTGAAGGGCAAGAATTGTTGGGGGGTTTTTTGTTGGGTTTTTTTTGCCTTTCCTAGTATCTCAGGCACTTAACCTACTCTGGCACATAGTAAAGAATTTAATAGATGCTTGTTGACTAATCGACTGACTAGCAACAAATCAGATGAGTATCACCCAACAATGAGTGGGTGAGCATTTCAATCCTCTGCCTTCTCAGGTCATCTAATCTGTTGTTCTTATTATGGGAACACATTTGCATCTAGGAAGCAAAATAGCATGAGAAAAATGGAAATCAAAAGAATGAGGTCCCAAACCTAACTCTTATACTTTTGCACATAATCTTGGGTAAATTACTGAATCTCTCTGAAACTTAATTCCTCATCTGTAAAAAATTAGAACAGTATTGGCACTGGATACCTCAGAGAACTGTAGTATCAAACATGATAACAAAAAAAAATTCTCTGTAACCATAAAGAGTGAGAAGTATACAGGTTACTATTATTTAGATAGCAAGGACAGTCTTTCTGATGACTACAACTGTTTTTTTGTTTCATTTCTCACTTTTGAAATGATAAAATGAAATTACATGAGGACAATTCTGTATCAGGGTGTAGCAGCAAGCACCCCAAGCGTCCTCAGGGTTTGCTGCCAACACAGGTTCTTGGATCTGCTTTGATAAAGGAAAGCAACTCAAAATGGGTTAACAAGCTTACTTTAATCAGTCAGACATATATCGTTTACCTTGTTCAGGGGAAAAGGTCAGCACCCCGAACTTCAAAGTACACAGACAGAATTATCAAGACAGAAACAGATCTAGTAGACAGATTTCAAACTGTCCAACCATTACATCCATACCCAGTCAACATCTGGGTTTTTTTTCAAAGCCGGGGGGCTCAGGACAACAGCTTCCCAGAATCCATATCAAATCACAGAACACTTCTCAAAGTGAGCCCCCAAAACAAAGCTACACATCAGAGCTTATATAGCCTTCTCCTGGCTCAGAGAATGTAACAACCTTTTGGACCCACTGGCCAATCAAGAAGTATCTACTGAAAAACAAGCCTCCCACCCCAGGCTCAAGGTGCACTTTAGCCTAGGGGCAGGGAAGATCTTTAAAATTTACATTCCCATTACACAGGGATGCTTTGGATTTTTTTTATCACCTTAAATGGACTTGAACCCAGATCTTCCCAACTTAGAAACTCTATCCAAGTGGCCTCAAAAGAATTGAATGACTGTACTGTAAAATGCATAACTCATGACTCATCATATGACCAACTCAACACATTTGTTTCAATTGCACATTCTTCTCTGATGTGAATTGCTTAATTCTATCTTTTCCTAACCATTAATGATGTTCAAAACCCAAGCCCTAGTGACTAGAACTCCTTAGTACCTGAATCTGTCTTGTTGACATCACTTATGCCCATTTGCCAGAGTCAGAATAAGCATAGAGCAATCAAGGCTCTGGCCCAGATGCCAATATCCCAGAGCAGTACATTTCCTGACCCAGTAGACCTGCCCCTCAGCTCTCACTTGGCCCTTAAGCTGTCATCCTACAGGGTCCTATGACCATTAAACTCCTCTCCCAGATGCCTTTCCACCCCATCAGAAAGGGGCTAGGTAAACTATCTTCCTGATCCCCTTCTTCCAATTATGGCTGCCTGACCTGGAGACCTGATCCATCTGCAATGCCAGGAATCAGTTTGAGATGGGAGTTTGGGGACTGCATAGTAAGTAAACTCAGCATCAACCCCCCAGCAATCTCTATCCTCTTCTGCCTTTGGTTTCTCTTGAGCCTTCTCAGTCCCTCCTCTGTTGCAGTGCAGTGAAAAGACTATTTGACTTAGAAGATTTTAGTTCAAATAGTGACTCTTATTAGTTGTAACCTTAGGCAAGTAATTTCACCTTCTGTGTCTACTTCATCCATAATCTTCCCACCAGACCCTCTCATAACCAACATCATTTGAATATTAAAATTCATGTTTAAAAGAAAGTATACAAGAATTGAATCTATGACTTTGGTCTAATGAGCAATTTGCCTCAACTAAGTGATCTAAGCAGCCACAAATGTGTAATTTAAAGAAGAAATGGCTCCCACCTCCAAGGACGCTGGAGGAATTATTGTTAAGAAGCTTCAAATCAGTTAACTTACACTTGCCATGGAATGATACCAAATCATTAACATCTAATAGGACTGATGAACTCAGTGTAGTTACTGGTAGACAGGTGTATCACAGTTGGATATTGCAATGGGGCCAAGAAGGAAATGTGAATTGTCCTTACTGAAATATATTTTGGTAACCCTTCCTGTAAGATCCATTATACCACAGAATAAATCTAAAAGATGATACAGATAGCCTAGACACTTGAAAACACAACTGAAAAACCCTATGAAATTGAAAGTGCAGAATATTATTTCTTTGTTATTAAACTAAATTTCCAGTATATAGAATGTCATCTGTTCAGGGTTTTTATACTTATCTGAGACTTTTAGTCCTTAAATGGTATTGTTATCATTATCTCTAGTGTACTGAATCAATTAAGAGGAGCAAAGACAAAATGATACACTACAGATTTCTTAATATTTCTGTAAGTCACCAGCTAGATTCAATAGTACACCAAGTTCAGTTTTCTGGTCCAAATGAACAAACTTGTTACAAACCTGTCAAAGATAAATCCTTTATGCAATGACATAGATCTACACTTTGAGTTCTGAAGCAAAAATTTCCAAAAGATACCATTGCCTTTTGCTAATTGAAAAAAGAAATAGTTATCTCCTGGAGAAGGTCTTCATTTGTAGAATGATCTCTAAGGCCCCTCTCAGTTCAAAATCTATGATCCTATGATCCTCTGTGCCACTTCCCTCACTCATAATCCCCACCCATACATCCACACACTCACATACCTACAATAAATCTAACAATAGCTACTTTAGATAACATGTATGCCTTGCAGGAAAAAAAAAACTCCTGGGAGAACATAGGTAAGAGTTACACAGAATAGGCAGGAAAGGATGGGTATAAATAAAAGTTAACTCCTGGATTTATAACAGCATAGATCCATTTGAGAGAGAGCAAGAGAAACAGACGGAGAAAGAGACACAGAGACAGAGACAGATTTTCAGCAAAATCTTCCTCTGACATTTTATCATGGCATGGAAATTACTCTTCTAGATGGCTAGACCAGCAGAATCTAGGTTATATAAGGTCCTTATAAATTGTAAAGGTTTTGTGGTAGTACCTACCAATGGACTGTGAGTCTATCATCTAAGGATCGACATGGCTAAGCAAGGAGACGCTCATGACCAGAAGGTTGGCCACCAGATACTGATGTTTTTGGCCACAGCAATTTCTGAAACTGTCCAGGAAGGGTGTACTGAGGACTGTAATGGTGCCAATGAAATTGTTATTCTTAGGAAGTAACAGAGAAATAGGCAATGGTGGGCAGTGGCTTTCTCCATGCACATTTCTACTTTTCCTTTAAAAAGCTCCTTGATTTTAGCAAGTCAGAAAGTTCAGTTGAACTGGATCTTACATTTAGATATCATGTTTTATTCAGTCATCTTTCTCTGCTATGTCAATAGATCTGTGACATTAACAGTGTACACACTCACTCGACCAGTATAGACTGAAACCTACTTCTTTAATTACTTATTCTATAATTTTCCCTGAAATTAAAGTCAAATTCAGTCACCTATAGCTTATAGACTGCTCTCTTCCTTTTTTTTAGAAAAATCAGGACATGCCTTTCTCCAATTTTGTGGTATTTCTTTCATTTTCAATGATCTTTCAAATATCACTGAAAGTGGCTCAGCCATCACATCTGACAATTCTTTCCGTACTTGAAGCATTGGACCAGCTAACTTTTATTCATCAGGGACACTTGGGTGTTCTTTTTCTATCTCCTTGGGTACCAACTCTGTGAACCATTGTCCCGGGCAAAGGTCATTCTCTTTGGCAGAAAAAAACAGAAGCAAAATAAAAATGAATAGCTTTGCCTTCTCTTTGCTGTCATTTATCATCCACTCTCTGATCTTTATCTTTTCCCCCATGTAGATTTTTAAAATGCATTCTTTTTTTTTTATCCTTTGCTTTCCTTGTCAGTCTCAGCTGATTCTGAGCTTTAGCACTCCTGATGGAAATTGTACAAGGTTATTCTATGCTCTTTCTTTTTCTCTATTTCCATATACATACATATATCAACATACATCTGTGTATACATACACACACACACACATATTTATATATAGGCACTGTCACCTGCCCATGATTTTGTCTTCTGTACTTATCTTTTTTAAACATTTAAGTTGATTTAAATCTGAGTTCCTTGTGCATCTACATCAGCCTCTTCACACTGTTCCTAGCTTTCTTTTGCACTGTGATTACTTCTGTAATATTCAGAATTTCAGTCTTGAGAGTTTCCCATCCCTCTTGAGACAACATTCTGCATTGAAGTTTGATTTCCCAAAATCTAGGATACATCTCAAAACTATGCTTAACTTTTCTCTCTTTATCACAAATTCTAATAAGTAGTCATCACTTCCCCCAAGATTCTACTATTTCCATTCCAGCAATTAGTTCTTTCCCATGAGAATCAGATACAGAATAGAATTTTTATTTAATTTGTATTTAATTTTATTTTTTAATGTGATTCAATTTAGTTCAAAAAGCATTTTATTAAGAGCCGACTATGTGCTTAGGTACATAATAATGTGATGATGTGTTAGACACAAAGACGAAATGAAAAAAAAATTCTGCCCTCAAGAACATCTGAATAATCAAAGTCTCCTCTAATGACTATCTCAGTATCAGGCACATAATCAGTTTTCTGAGCACCTCATTTATTTCCTTTTTCTGACTAAGTGGTCTGTGATGTACTCCAAGCCTTTTTATCTCCCATTCATCTTTACCTAAATGTTCTTTCCCATGCTTCCCCAATCAGAAAACTTGATTTCCCCAAATGATTATATTTTGTTGTTCAGTCATTTCAGTCATGTCTGACTCTCCATAACCCCATTTGGGGTTTTCTTCACAAAGATACTGGAGTGGTTTGACATTTCCTTCTCCAGCTCATTTTACAAATGAGGAAACTGAGGCAAACAGGGTTAAATGACTTGCCAGGATCACATAGCTAGTATCTGAGACTGGATTTGAACTCAGGTCTTTGTGACTCCAGGCCTGGTGCTCTGTCCACTGTATCACCGAACTACCTTTCAAATGAATACAACTCCTTAATATTCAATTCCCCCCACTTCTCCTGATATTTACCTATCACCTTTCTCTTGAATAAGGTATAGCCATCCAGATCTATATTGACTAAATTTTATCAGGTTTTTCTGTACTTCCTTTTTTATTTAATATTTTATTTTCCCCAATTACATGTAAAAACAACTTTTAATGTTTGTTTTAAACATTTTTTAAATTTCTAATTCACTCCTTCTCTCCCTATGATCTCCTCTCATTAAGAAGGGAAGCAATTTTATATAGATTATATATGTGGCATTATGTAAAACATATTTGCATATTAGTCATGTTGTGAAAGAAAACACAGACACCCCCCCCCCAAAAAAAATAGTGCTTTTTTTTTTTAAAGTGTGCTTTTATCTGCATTCAGAATCTATCAGTTCTTCCTCTGGAGATAGATAGCACTTTTCATCAGAAGTTCTTCGGAATTACATTTAATCATTTTATTACTGAGAATAGCTAAGTCATTCACAGTTCTTCATCATACTGGTGTTGCTGTTATTATGTACAGTGTTCTCATGGTTCTGCTAATTTCTCTTTGCATCGTCATGTAAGTCTTTCCTTTTTTTTTCAGAGCATCCTGCTCATCATTTCTTACAGCACAGCAGCATTCCATCACAATCATATACTAAAATTTGTTCAGCCATTCCTCAATTGATGCACATCTCCTCAATTTCCAATTCTTTGCCAATACAAAAAGAGCTGCCATAAATATTTCTGTACAAATAGATCCTCTTCCTTTTTTTTTATTTCTTTGGGATACACACCTAGCATTTGTATTGCTGGATCAAAGAGTAAGCATGGTTTTGTAATTCTTTGGACATAGTTCCAAATTGATCTACAGGATGGTTGAAGCAGTTCACAACTCCAATAACAGTGAATTTGTGTTTGTTTTCACACATCTTTCCAACATTTGTCATTTTCTTTTCTGTCATATTGGCTAACCTGATAGGTGTGGGGTGGCATCTCAGAGATGTTTTAATTTGTATTTCTCTAGTTAATAGTGATTTAGAGCATTTTTTCATATGACTAGATATAGCTTTGATCACTTCATCTGAAAACTGCCTGTTCATATCCTTTGACCATTTATCAGTTGGGGAACTGCTCTCATTTGTATAAATTTGATTCAGTTCTCTATATATTTAAGAAATGAGACCTTTATCATAGGAACTTGCTGTAAAAAATTTTTCACAGTAATGTTTATTAACTGTGTATTTGGGTCCACCCAACTTTCCCCCACTTGTCCTATTCTCTCTCCTTTCACCCTGTCCATCTTCTAAAGTGTTTTGCTTCTAACTACCACCTCCCTCACTTCCTCCTCCTTTTTATCAGCACCCCCCCCCCTTTTACCTTTCCCTTGCCCTCTTACTTCCTTGTAGGGTAAGATAGTTTTATACCCATTTGAGTGTGTATGACATTCCTTCTTTGAGCCAATTAGAATGAGTACAGTTCACACACTCCCTCCCCACCATCCCCCATCTGCCACTGCACTGTAAGAGTTCTTTTGTGTTTCATTCATCTAAGATAATTTACCCCATTCTACCTTTCCCTTTCCCCTTCTCCCAGTGCATTCATTTTTCTCACCCCTTAATTTCATTTCATTAGATAATCATGCTATCATATTCAACTCACACCCATGCCTTCTGTCTGTATATTCTTTCTAACTGCCCAAATAATGACAAAAATTCTTAGGAGTTACAGGTATCATCTTTCCAAGGAGGAATGTTAACATGTTAAATCCCTTCCTATTCCCATTAATCTCTTTCCTACTTATCTTTTTACAATTGTATCTTGTATTTGAAAGTCAGATTTTCTACTTAGCTCTGGTCTTTTCATCAGGAATTGTTGAAAGTACTCTTTTCATAGAATATCCATTTTTTCCCCTAAAGGAATTAACTCAGTTTTTCTGGGTAGGTGACTCTTGGTTGTAATACTAGCTCCTTTGCCCTCCAGAATATCATATTCCTAGTCCTCCAATCCTTTAATGTAGAAGCTGCTAGATTTTGCATATCCTGGCTGTGGCTCCATGATATATGGATTGCTTCTTTTTGGCTTCTTGCAATATTTTCTCTGGAATTTGTTTATAAATATTCCTGGAAATTTTCATTTTGGGATTTCTTTAATGAAAAGCTTAGTGGATTTTTGAAAGATGGTATCTAGTCTCTTTTTTTTTGCCTTTTGGAGGGCAATTGTGGGTTTAGTAACTTGCCCAAGTTTACACGGCTAGTTTTGTGTGTGTGTGTGTGTTAAGTGTCTGAGGTCGGAACTGAACTCAGGTCTTCCTGGTTCTGGGGCCAGGGCTTTACTCACTGTACAACCTAGCTTCCCCTAGCCTCCTTTTTTTTTTTAAATAGCTTTCAAGTAGTACAATAGTTCTTAAATTATCTCTCCTAGATATACTTTCCAAAGTCAGTTGTTTTTCCAAATTGTCTTGGACTGGAAAATTGTTTCACCCTGTAATTTTTTGGGTTCTGACATTCTAGAATTTGTTTTGAGGCATTAAAGTTTTTGGAGGGGAATTTCAAAGATCTCAGGTAAGTCCCTACCATCTTGGCTTTGCTCTTCACCTATCAAGTCTTGATGATATCTATAACATCAAAATTGTCTCCTTGTATTAGGACATTTAATTGCTTGTTGTCCAAACTTTGATATTTGTTTATGAACTTTTGAGTTCACAGGTTTGATGACTGGGTCCTTTATTACTTTTTTTTCTTCTGTGAACTTCTAGTTGTCTCAGTTACTATTCTTCTTCCCTCATTGTAGCTACTCTCTTATGTTAGCTTGGTGGATATGCATAGGTAATTTTTTTTTTCCATTTCCTATCCTTTTTAGTTTAAAAATGTTCTTAAACAGATTTGCAAGAAACTAGGCAAACACATTCTTTCTAAGCTTTGTTAAGTATATACCATCATTGGCCAGGAGTTTATCAGCCCCATATTTTCAGCCAGAAATCTAAATCCCACTTTCAGATATTATCTTCTTAGCCAGCTATTCACTTCCCAAATTAATTTTTCTTCTCTATGTATTTTACTTTCAATAATCAAGATGGAGGAAAATAGAAGTTGTACCCCATAGTCTTCAGTTTCTTGGACAACACTTCATATTCCTTAGCAATATTTTCTAAGTTCCTTGTAGAAGCATTATTTGGGCCCATGTGAATCACCAGCAATGAATAATACTCATAGCGTTTACAAATCTTGGGAAGTTCTCTGTTGTACTTTGGGTACATATCCCAAGAAGACAATAGATCCATTACTGCTGTCTAGTTGGCAACAAGCTGGTTCAATGTCACCTACATAATCAATCACTGACCACCACTACTCTTGTCTTTTTCCTTTGACTTTTACTGGATGATCCCTCACCAGCTTCTGTGGTCCTACTTCATCATTCCTCAGAAAAGCAATGGCTTCCTCATCATAGCATTCAGTTCCATTTTCTTCAGAAAGAAGCTCATATTTTCATTTCATCTCCAAGTATATAGTTCTTTTTCTTTCCCTTCCTACTCTTTGTGACATTCTTCAGCCTTTTGAGAAGAGTACAGTCATCCTTTTCACATTGCAACTTTCCCAATCACGGTTTTGATACCTCACAGGTCGGCATAAGGAATTAAGAATGGGAATTTTGAGAGACTTTTGCACAAACCACAGATGACACACAAAGGCCAGCAGATGACACAGAAGAAGTTTAGAAACTCAGAGATGCATAAATTATATGTATAGTATGGTATGATATCAACACAATTTTTACAATAAGCTACTGTAGAAATCCCATAAAAGAAAAAGAAAAAAAATTAGACTTCTTCTCTGGTATGAAGGGAGGGCCAAAAAATTTTACATGGATTTTCCAGATCATGAGCAGTCTCACCGCCAACTCCAGAAATGTGGAAAGGATAACTGTAGTTTTCCTTAGGCCACTTTAAATCCTTATCACCCTACCCCCCTTCTATTTTTTGTTTTATTTTCTTTTAGGAAAACTCTACAATCCTTGATTACCTTGAGTGTATGAGGATTTCCTCAAGTTCTTACATCTTCTCTTCTAGGAGGGGGAACAGTTTGCACAGGAACATAGGGGTCATTTGGTTATAGTAGAAATACAACCATCCCACACGATGCAAGTCATTGCAAATTTTTCCTTCTTTCCATACTTTTTGAAGTTATCTCCTAAGCACCTCCTTAAGACCTTTGCCTTTTTATTACCTCTTACTAACAAAAGGTACACTGTAGTTGCTCTTCCACCTCCCCAACCTCCCAAACACCCTCCCCCCCTCCCCTTCGGCTGGGTCAATCCCCTGTTTTTCTTAGAGCATTCTCTTTCTCAGAGTTGAGAGGCTAAAAAGAAATCCTCTTCATTTTTTTTTTTTGCCTATCTAGAGACTTTAAACGTATTCAAGCAAGCACAATTCAGTGTGAATATCTTTTAAATCTTCCTAAGTGCACTTTCCCAATTAGTTATTCTCTCTTTTTTTCCTTTGGTAAGATTTGCCACTGTAGATATAAGTGGATTCACTTTTTTCATTCTACTGATTGTTTCTGCTTTGCAGACCATAAATTCTGCTTTCACAATTCTTGTTTCTCTTTTAAACTATTTAGGAACATCTCACTGTGCTTCTAAGTTTTCTTATGAATCCACTGAGTCCTGTACTTTATCAGGTATCAATTCATTTTCATTTGTCTTGTAATATTTATTCATAGATGCCTGGACCCTTTAGGCTGATCTGGAGAAAATTCTGTTATTAATATTTTCCCCTTTGGTTTATTTTGCTTATAGTTAATATTTTTAATTGAGTTGTTTTGTTTTGTTTCCTCCTGAAGTCTTTGGTAATTTCAATCTTTTCCCCTTTATATTCTCCTATGCTCACTTTCTCACTCTTCCCTCTTTGAAAGAGGTTTCCCTGGGACCTGGATCTTAATGCTGTCTTAGCCTTTGCCGGCACTGGGCAATTCACATTTCACAGGCCTCAAGTTCTGTAACAGTGATTTCTAAGGAAATAGAACAGGCTGTGGTTGGATACTGGGCTCATTCCCTCAGGTTTAGTGGAGTTCAGAGCCCTTAATATTCTGTCCCCACCCCCAGGCCAACAAGCATGCCTTTTAATAATTCTTATATCTGACATCAACCCTTCCTCACCATATACTCTGTGACCCCATGACACTCACATCCTTAGTGTTCCTTAAACAAGACACTCAATCTCCCAACTCGGAGCATTTTTGCTGACTGTCGCCTGTTCTCAAAATGCTCTTGTGCCTCATCTCTGCCTCTTTGAATCTCTGACTTCTATGGGAAGCCTTTCCAGCCCTTTTAATTCTAATGCCTTTCCTCTGTTGATTATTTCCAATTTATCCCATACATACCTTGACTATACATAGCTGTTTGCATGTTGCCCCCATTAGACTGTAAGCTTTTTCAAAGCAGGGAGTTTTTGTTGTTTTGTGTGTGTGTGTGTGTGTGTGTGTGTGAGTGTGTGTATTTATCAGTCTCTTTGCTGAATCTGTCACCTCCTTGTCAGAGGATAGGTAGCATATTTTATCATTAGTCCTCTAGAACTCTCTTTCACAGTTGTTTGTCTTGATGATGTTGTGGTAATTGTATAAATTCTTCTAGTTTTGCTCATTTTTCTCTGCATCAATTCACAAGTCTTATCAAGTTTCTCTGAAATATTCCCCTTCATTACTACTTATAGCACAACAGTATTCCATTACAATTATATATCAAAATTCGTTCATCTATCCCCCGATTGATGGGTACTTCCTTAGATTCTAATTCTTTGCCACCACAAAAAAGATCTGCATAAATAATTTTGTACATATGAACCCTTTTCCTCTAACTTTTACTTTTGTGAGGTATAATCCTACTAGTGCCATTATTTACTTAAAGGGTATGCACAATTTAGAAATTTGGGGGACACAGTTGGTGCTTTCCAGAATGGCTGGACCTGTTCACAGTTCTAACACCAGTGCATTAATGTACTTACATTCCAACAGTCCCTCTAGCATTTGTAATTCGTCTTTTTGGTTACCTTTGTCAATCTGATGGTGTAACACCAATCAAAGCAGCACACCTGAGGACTGCTGCTGTGAATAATTGTAAGAGTCTAATTGCATAGTATAATGAACTCTCTATTCAGCAATAAACTAAATATTGTTCAATGAAGCATAACATTCATAGTAACATCCTTAAGAAAAACATGTCTATCAATATATCATAACACTTAGTATATAATATGGCACATAGATATATCATTGCATTCAGTAGCATTCCTCAAAATACATGTTTACACAATTGGGGGCTCCCAGGCTAGGGTCTTCCCTAGCATTACACATCCTTAAGAGGTAGTAGAAAATACAAACTTCATCTACCGTGTTTCCCCGATAATAAGACCTATCCCGAAAATAAGCCCTCCCCTTACTGTGTAAGATTCCTCTAAAATAATCCCTCCCCCGAAAATAAGCCCTATTGAGATTGCTACTGTGGTGAAGGTGATCCCCTGCGCTACATGCTACATTACGGTACCCTCTGTATGCACCGTCCCCCCCCGTGAAACGCACGCCATGCTCCGCGCTGCATCCAATCAGAGCTGCAGCAGTAAGCGCATCATCCTGTTCTTCCCCAGTGATTTGCTTATTAAATAAAGGTACATTTATTTTGTTCACATTTACCTGTTTATTAAAATTGCTGTCGATGTTCATTAAAATAAGCCCTCCCCTGAAAATAAGCCCTCTGGTGTTTTTCTGTCCAAAAAAAATTAATAAGACAGTGTCTTATTATCGGGAAAACACGGTACCACTAGGTCACAGTAAGTCACAATCTCCTCAATCAATACACAGTATCCAAGTAAAGTCTTCTCTCATCTTGACTCAAGGCTGACTTCCAAACCCCATGGCTCCTCCTCCATGGGCCAACTGCTCCCAGCTCTAGCCTGGGTTCACACACAGGCAGCTCTCTGCTCCTGCTCCTTGTCTCAGCTCACAGGGACTGTTCCACTCCAAGCTCTTCCTGCTTCCACCTGATAGCATGCTCCAGGGGCTCCTGCCCACGGCTTCTATTTCTAGGAAAACAAAGCTTAACAGGGCTATAACAATATTTATACACATTACTAGTGCCATCGTCTCAATTCACTTCAACACCTCTTAAAAGGGGTTTAAGCTAAGCCTCCTTTCCATGAGCAGATCTCCACTCTTCAGTTCAATTCACTCATAAAGACCAACAGACAGGGCTTCTGTCTGAGAAATTAACACAGATCAAGACACGGAGCACCAGCATTATGAACATTCTTCCATTAGGCCTCCCCACAAGAAAGTTCCCCCAGTCCGCTAATGCTCACTTCTCTCTCTCAGCTCTGCTCCTCTTTCTACTCTCTCCTCTTCCTCCAAGCAATACAATATATACTGTTTCCAATCAAAGATTCTTGATTCAGTCAAAGACTCTTTATTCAATCAAAGGCAAGACTCAATCAAAGGCACTTGATTGGCTAAAACTCAATCCAGAAAAACAGCAAAAAATCCTACTTTGCTTGCCATTACAGAAGGTTATGAGGTGAATTCAGAAATACTTTAATCTGCATTTCTCTAATTATTATTTATTTGAAGCATTTTTTCCACATGGTTATCGATAGTTTGGATTTTGTCCTCTGGCAACTTCTTATTAATATTGTTTGACCATTTACTGATTGGGACATGGCTTTTCTTCTTATAAAATTTAATCAGTTCTTTAAATATCTTGGAAACAAGACATTTATCAGAGAAACTTGCTTCAAAGACTTTTCTCTGTTACCTACTTCCTTTCTAATTTTAGCTGCATTTGGTTTTGTTTATACAGAACTATTTAAATTTCACATAGTCAAAATCACCCACTTTATCTTTTGCAAAGAAAGATATCTCTATCATTTAATTGATAATGAACTCCCTTCATTTCTGTGTTCCCCTTTTCCATTGGTGAGTTTCTCCTGGAACTTCTGTTTTAAAAGAGCTCCCAGACCAGTCATGCTTCACTCTTTAAATTTTGACACCATGATTCAGCTGTTTTCTTCTCCCTTCACCCTAGAAGCCCCCTTGTTCCACTGGTAAGTTTCTTCTTTATTTTGAAGAAGGGCTCAGGCCAGCCATCCTTCATTAATTCCTTGGACTTTGCTGTCCTTGAATTTTGCTATCACATGTCTCAATGGGTACGTTCCCTCCCCTTCAATTTTATAGCTCACTTTCATATGTTGTATTCCCACATCAAAATTCAAGCTCTTTGAGGGCAGGAACCATCTTTCTTTTTACTTATTTTTGTATTCCCAGAACTTAGCACAGTGATTGGTAAATACTAAGTATTTTAATAAATGCTTATTGATTTAGCTTGATTTGATTTGAAATCTTTCCCTATGTATAGCTCTGAAAGAGTAATTGATTGAGGAGCTTCTCTTGGTATATTATGTGAAATGTTGGTCTGTATCTGGTTTCTACCTGGATGCTTTCTGATTTCCCCAGCAGTTTTTTTTTTCCTAGGATCTTTGGATTTATCAAACATAAGGCTACTGTGATCATTGGCTTCTGTATATTGAGTACTTAATCTGTTTCATGGATTGATTTCTCTCTTAACATCTGATGAATTGTTAATTCTATTTCCAATTCTTCCATACCTCTCTTTTCTTTTCTAATTCTTTCCTCTAGCACTCATTTCATTTATAATTTTTTTAGCTCTTTAAAAACAAACAAAAAAAGTTCCAGTTAATTTCTAGTTTAACAGATGTTTTGGTGTTCTTCTGGATTTGTATCTTGGATGTCCCTCTCACCATAACACCTCATTATGGGAAGATTCTGTTTTTATTTGATCATCCTTCCAGCCTTAATTTTTTATTTGTTTTTGCTTTTTGGATGGGGGGCAGGCAGGGAAGAAAGCAGGTTAAGTGACTTTCCCAAGGTCCAACAGCTAGTAAGTGTTAAGTGTCTGAGGCTGCATTTGAACTCAGGTCCTCCTGATTCCAGGGCCAGTACTCTATTCACCGCAACACTTAGCCACCCCTTAATTCTTAACTTCAAACTTTGCATTAGGGCCAAACTCTGTGTACTTCTGGAGCTAATGTTTCAGTTGAAATTGGGACTATTTTGTGTCCTCAATTCTACACTGCTACTTTCTTCAGGTATTCTCCAGGTTGTGTTATGAAGGATCTCTGAGAAAGCTCAGTCTAGACATCTGCAAATGTTCAGTGCACTCAGAGTGGTTTGATTCTGGGCAAAGTCTGAGTATTGACCTCCCAATTTGAATTCTTCAAGTTCCTGACCTGTGTTTGGGTATAGGCAACAAAACTACAGCCTTATCCCTAGTGGGAACTCCAGTAGACTGCAGCTATACTCAGCTATTATTGACCAGATGGAAAACTCTGCAGATTCAGAGTGACAACTACAAGCTTCTCTTTGCTTTAAACTCCCTCATTGCCCTGGTTGTTCTGCTGTAGGCTACAGACTTGGCTAGGTACTGGATCTGAGACTCTATTCCTCTCTTAGGGTCAGTCATATAGTTGCTGCTTGCTCCTGTTCTTATTCGTTGCCTAGTACACAGCCTCAATCCATGACCACTCCTTGACATGGAATATCACCTCTAGATGCTGGTCCCCTCCTCAACCTGCACTGAATCTGTGACTCAGCTCTGGCTTATGTGTAACAGAACTCCAGTTGGTACTTGTTCCTGCTCCCTGCACAGCATCAGACCCCTCTGTTCAATCTGGGATCTCTTCTTATTCTATGCATAGATATAGGTGCTAGTTCAGCCCTGCTTTAGGTCCCCCAGCTTAAAGGCCGCCATGTAGTACATTCCTTGATAGACTCCATTCCCACTGACCATATAGATCTATCTCATACCGATCTGGGCTAGAAAAATGAGTGATATTTCCTGGATTTCTCAATCAGGATTCACGCTGGTACATTTTCTAGATCTTTACGGAAAAGGTGTAAGAAGAAACTGAGCTGTATTGCTTGCACATATTCTTCACCTTGGTTAATCAACTGCTTGGTTAAATGTATACTTATGATTGGTCACACTAAAATATTTAATTTTCATTGGACCATTTCTATTTTTTTTTATTAAAGCAATCGGGGTTAAGTAATTTGCTCAAGGTTACACGGCCAGTTATTTCTGGGTGTGGTGCTAAGTATCTGAGCCTGGATTTGATCCCCAGGTCATCCCTACACTGGAGCCAGTACTCTTACTCGCTGAGCCACCTGGTCGCCCCATTGGACCATTTCTTAATACTATAAACTTATTGATGTGAAACACATAATTCTTGTTAACTCCTATTTGAAATACTACAAAAAAATCTACCCATAATCACCTCCTTGGGTCACTGTAGACTGGTTTGTGGATCCTGGACTATGCCAGGAACTTTGTTCTTATGTCTAATGACAATAACACCATACTACCATTGCACTGGTCATATTGCTGTAACCCTGGGACTATTTCTGGTTCTTGGGAAAACTTGCTCCTATGTTACTCTGTAACCTGGAAAAAGTTTAATCCCATCCTACCATTGCCATTTGACTCTTATGACACCTTTTGGCTACATAAAGTTAGGAAATGTAGGGTCAAAGGATGATTAGAACTGGAAGTATACATGTACCTGCCTTGAATCTTTTACTAGTGAGTGGCCTGATTCAATAACTGGTGAGCTTTTGCTAGGCTCAAAATCAAACTCTAGTGTAACGTATAATATAACGCCTGTCACATTAAGTCTCCAGTTCTTTCAATACATAGCCAAAAACAAAAAACAAAAACCCAACCCAAAAACTAATGTGGTCTTAGGTCTTATTAATAGAGGTGGAATATTCAAAACATAGGGATAATCTTAATATATGGTTTTCTAAGTCAATATACTGCCTGTGGAGATCCTTATATACTATTTAGGAGCCCTAGATTCTATATGAGTTTGACACTACTTGTCTAGATAACCTCTGAGTTTCCTTCCAGCTTCTATGATTATTCATGCAATAGTTATGAATAAATTTTCCTAGATTTATAAGAAACTACCTTTCCACTATACCTATACATCCTGAACTCTACCAATGGAGGAAAGGAAATTTGTGTGCTAAGTCAAGTCCTTAAAAAAATGTAAAAGTCAGTGGTTGAGGCAGCACTTTATATAAGGATTCATGTTTATTAGTGCTTTGAGATTTAAAAATTGGATTTTCCACAATACTGTGAGGTAGATAGTGTAAACTTGTCTTTTCTGTCAGCGCATCTCAAGAAATAATGGTCCTGGGTATACTTTGAAGGATTTTCTCACTCTCTTGGCTTGTGGTTGCCACATAGGAAATTTAGAGACTCCTGCCTAGCAAAATTAAAAGGAATTTTCCTGAAAAACTAAAAACAAAGTGGAATGGGGAGAATCTAGAACAGAATTCAATGCTCTCACTAAAATCTACCTAAATTTCCAGTTAGTTACAATCCCAAATATTCTCCCTCAGCAGTCCCCTGCTGCTGTCAGCACAGCTCTCTATCATGGCTCATTCTGTAGGTCTTCACAGGTCCCCTCTGCTCTTTCTTTGTTACACATTGTATGCCTTCTCTTTCTTTGTCACACATTATCTTTTGGCCAGGCAACCTCAAAACTTTCTGGAAGAAAAATTTTCTATGGCTTAGGTGACATCTTTGTCACCACATATTGGGAGATGAGGTGGCAGGGTGGGGTTGTAGGAAACATTCATTTTTTCCTGTGTGGTAGGAGACATAATTCTCTCTGGGACAATCCTGATGAGCTTTACAAGCCCCTCAAGAAGTTTGCTACAAGGATGATGTTTTCTAACAATCAGAATTAACCAAAAGAGAAATTGAGCTGTGTGGGTAGCATTCCCTCCAGTAGGTTGTCAAACACAGGTCAGAAGATCATTTGTTGAGGTCTTTCGGAGGCAGTTCTCAGGGAAGTACTCGGTCTTTAATCTCTAAAGTTTCTTCCAGTTTTGAATCTTAGTATTTATGCAATAGCTATGAATACCTTTCCTCATATTTATGAGAAACTATCTTCTCACAATGAACTCTACTAATGGGGGTGGGAAATGGGGAATGTAAGGTTCCTTCCAGCTCTAAATCTGTGATGCTAAGATTCTATGAGATAGTACCAAATTGGAGATTTTCTTTCCTTCACACCTAGGTACTAACTTTGGGGGAGCACCCATTTCTCCTCTCAATACTTGTTACTTCTTCTGTAAAATAGAAAATTCTTGCACGAACTAATCTCACAGACCTATAGTTACAAAGCAAAACACTTTGTCAGCTTTAGCTATAATATTTCCCAAGCCATTCTTTTAAAAGACTACTTCAGGGGAAAATATTCCTTGCACTAGCTAATCTCAATAAGAATAATAGCTAATCTTTATATAGTGCTCACTACACTGGGTTAAGCACTTCACAATTATTTAATTTGATCTTCACAACAACCCTGGGAGATAGGTGCTGTTATTACCCCTAATTTACAGATAAGGGAACTGAGTGAAAACAGAAATTAAGTGACTTGCCCAGGGTCACATAGTTTAAGCCTTCTTAAATTTGGCCTGGGGCTCACAGAGCAGCGGTACTAAAGTAAATACTTTGTAAACTTTAAAACACTATAGAAATTGGAATGGTTATTCTTTCCCAGAACATTCTTTTAAAGGGGTTGAGTTTTTCCTTGCACCAGCTAATCTCACAAAGCCGTTGTAAGGAAGTTAACAATTTGAAAACTTTAAAGCATTCTAGAAATGAGAATGGCTAATATCATTTCCTAAGTCATTCTTTTAAAAGACTAGATCAAGGGAAAACTTCCATCAGGATCTAACAAGTCTTTGCTCCTGTAAACTAATGACAACGCCAAAACAAGGTTTTCCCAGATCTCGGGGCTGGTAATTTACACTAGCACCGTCAGTCCCTCAGGAGCCCCGCCCCCTCCACGGCCTTCCCCATCCCATCCTCCCTCCTGCGACGAACATCATCTCGCGAGACTAGCGTTCTTTTTCCCCCGCCCCTTTACCGCCAGTTCTCAGTCAGGCACTTGCGCAGAAGGCTGATGAGAAGCCAAGAGGGGGCGGGAGGAAGGAAGGTAGGCGGTCCGAGTGATGGAAGGTGGAGCCGCCGCGGGTTCTCCCTGACGCGAGCGCTCTTCCCGACCTCCCGACCCCACGCGCACCGCGGAACTCTGTGGGGCGCGAGCCCAGCGGCCCCGACTAGTAACAATCCAGCCGGACAGGCTTGGAGATCCTCACGGCCGCCGGCTCCTCCCCGCAGCCTCGGTGGTAGGAGCGGCCCAAGGCGGCCGGAGAGCCTGGGAGAGGAGAGCCGCGCAGCGGCGCTGACACTTTTAGGTAGGTTACCTGGTGATGGCGGTGCGGGGGTCCAGTAGAAGGAGAGGCGTCTCCTTCGGACCGAGAACGGCGGGGGTGCTGGTGCCCGGGGAGGGGGGAGGAGGGTCTCGAGGACGCGGAGTGAAAGGGCTGCGAGGAGGCCGGCGTCCTGCATCCCCGCAGCTGCCCCCCAGAGTCCATCACCCCACTGCCTAAGCCTTGTTATACCTCAGGTACCTTTTTTTTTTTTTGCTTCGGGCTAGGTGGGGTTTGTGGGAGGAAATGTCTCGAGGACTTTTCCGTGGGGGTGGGGGTGGGGCCCCGCGGGGAGAAGGCTTTTGTTTTTGCTTTTTAAACTACCCCAAGGGGAGTACTGGGGCTTTAAAAAGCCTCCTTGCGGTTGTAGGCGATTGCATTGTTGTCAAGTAGCCTTGACATATATTGCGATCCCGCAGGGAACTGAGAGTCTCCACTATCTTAAGGACATACTGCTGCCTAGTCTGGACTGGAGTTTGACAGCTAAATGGGTAATTATTATGTGCTCTGTCTAAAGGAGAGACTTGGGCCCCAAACAGTCTTTCTTATCTGAAAGCAGTCCTTAGTGTCCAATTAAACTCCTCTGAACTTTCGGGTATATTGTGCTTTTTATGTGCTTTTTTGGAGTTGATGGATTTATTAAAATGGAAAAAGTATTTTTTTTCCCCACAAACCCTTGTATTATTTACCTGATGGCTGTTATAGTCAAAGGATACGCTGCTTATCAGAGTTGTAACCCACTACCTACGGCACTTGCTGTGTTCAGCAAGAAATAGTGGATTTGGTTACTTTTTTTTTTCCTGTAGGTATTGATTAACTTGGCTTGTGACTTTCACTGGAGGTATTGAAAAAACCAATATAGAATGGTGAAAGACTGGAGATAGTTCTTAATGCTAATCGTAATAAAAAAAATTTTCAGTATCAGTATAGGTAACTTTGGTTACAGCCAGTGGAATAGTAGAAATGTCCAAAGTGGAAATAAAATCATTTAATATTGTTTTTAATCAATAGTTGTTTCAGAAACCTCATTAAAGATCAAATGTTACATCGAAATCTTAAATCTTAGTTGTGAGATCACTTTCCTTGGTTAATGTACTGTAATATAAGTAATTGAAATGTGGTGTTTGTCAAGCTTATCCCAAGAATTACAAACTGCTAGCGCTGTGCTTTTTTAATGTGATTTCTCTTCTGTCCCCCTATTTTCTTTTATGGGAAAAAATGATTAACAAACATTTTATCTTAACAAAATGGCTTAAATTTATTTTAGACTATCTTTAAAAGAGAGATGTTTTTGAGTGTGTTTCCTTGTGTGTTTTCCTACTTTACATTTTGTGGAGTAGAAATAAAATACACTGCTTATACTGGCACCTCTCAAATAACAGTGAATATTGTTACCCTACCTCAATGGAGATCAGACCATAACTCAGAGTACTCTACTGTGCATGACCTTCCATATAGTGCCTTTATCCTCCAAAAGAAACTCAAAGGTCTTTTCTTGCATTTCTGTCTTAAAAAGTGGAGCAAAATTAAGTATTCCATTTTGTTTTGTTTTAACTGGTATACAAATGGAGACAGAAAGATGGAAATGACTGAGTCAAAATTGAACAGGTTCAGAGCTAGGAAGCCATTTTTAACTCATTCAGTAATTTTATCATTTCTGTGGGTACAGTGTTAAGTTCAATCATAAAATTGATGTCAGAGCTGAAGATTTACATTATTTCAAAAGAAAATTTGATGATTCCTGATCTTGTCTTAGATTCAGACCTCACCATGCATGGTTTGATCTTTCTGAGTTTCCTTTCTAAAAGTACTTCAGTGGCATATATGTATTTAAAAGTGACTAATTAAAATATAATTATTTGCGACTATCTTTCTTATATATTTTGAGGCACACTGGGGTGTCATATAAGTAGAATACGTAATCATTTTTCTACTCTAAAACAGATAAGGAGGGATGGAAAACTTAGATTAGTAGGATCTATCCTTTCTATCCCTGAGTTTGTATTTGGTCTGAAGTATCATGAAGAAGTCATGATCTGGTTTGATCTGAGACCCTGAAATCTTCTTTAATGAACCCAAATTAGATATATGAAGTAGCGCTAGATTGGGCACTTTAACTTTATACAAATGGGAATTGCAACACCTTCCACCCCTTTCTAACTATACCAAACCCTATATTTGACTTTTATTCGTATCCCTGGGATCAGGTTAGAATTTGGCCAACCTCTGGGGAGGGAAGAATTCATCCCTCTCTATCACTAGTATGGGAAAGACTTTTCAGAACTAGATCCTCTTGGAACAGGGTACTCTGTTGATTATCACACTAGTAGATATTATATCATTTCATTGATTGATGAAATTGTCTGAAGAGAACTTGAACTTAACGGTTTGCATTTTTCCAGTTTTGGGGAATACTGGAAACCTCAGTTTCAAATAAACAAAGGAATTCATTTTAAAAGGAAGGTAATGTATTTTTCTGTGGAGTTAACAAAGTTCATCTCTGAAACCTTGATGACTGGTTCAGAATCTTTTTATTTATTTAAGATTTCTATACTACCCTCTTCTAAAATAATATGAGTAGGTTTTCATTTTAAACAGGATGTCATTAAAACAATTAGGGATAGAAAAAGAACAGAGAACATTAGTACCAAAATTAAGCTGGTAACAATGAGCTCTGAATGACTCTAGAGTTTCTTGGCAGTTAAGTTAAAAAGGAAGACACATTGTGTTCGTTTTCCTTCACTGACAAAAGAATACCTGTTTGCAGATAAACCTTTAAAAAACTACACTCAGACTGGAATTTTTTGCAAAAAGATAAAGAAATGTTATCCAAATGCTAGACTGTAACTTGATGAAGGAATTTTGAGGTGGAGAGAGGGGAGAAAGGAGAGCACTCCAGATTCCTTGGTTTCTAGTGATCTACTTTTAATTTTATTGTTATTCCATTGTTTCATGATCCTATTTGAGGTTTTCTCAGCAGAGATAAAGGAGTGGTTTGCCATTTCCTTCTCCAGCTCATTTTACAGATGAGTAACTGAGGCAAACAGGGTTAAGTGACTTGCCCAAGGTAACAGCTAATAAGTGTCTGAGGCCACATTTCAATTCAGGAAGATGAGTCTTCCTGACTTGAGGCCTAACACTCTATCCTATGAACCACCTTTCTTTTAATATATAGAGAGAATTTGGAAAATCTACAAGAATGGAGAGGTAGTTAATGTGTTTATTAGTTTATCACTCTTAAGTATTTCAGTGTCTTAAGCCCTTGGCAGGTGCTAGAGTACAGTCATGGGTTTGTTGTTGTTGTTTTTTAATATAATTAATTTATTTTTTGTTTTCGATGTTCACTTCCATAAGATTTTGAGTTTTCTATTTTCTCTCCCTGCTCCTCCCCCTCCCCAGACAGTGTGCAGTCGAATATAGGTGATATATACATTCATATTAAACATTTTCGCATTAGTAATCTTGTAAAAAATATAATTAGAACCAATGGGAGGAACCACAAGAAAGAAGAAACAAAACAAAAGAGAAAGAGAGCAAATAGTGTTCTTCCATCTGCATTCAGACTCCAAAGTTCTTTCTCTGAATGTGGATAGCATTTTCCGTCATGAGTCTTTTGGAGTTGTCTTAGATCCTTGCATTGCTAAGAGATAAATCTATCAAAGTCAGTCATCGCACAATGTGACTGTTACTGTGTACAGTGTGCTCCTAGTTCTGCCCATTTCACTCAGCATCAGTCATGTAAATCTTTCCAGGTTTTTCTGACGTCTGCCTGCTTATCATTTCTTATAGCACAATAGTATTCCATTACATCCATATACCACAACTTGTTCAGTCAGCCATTCCCCAATTGATGTACATCCCCTCAATTTCTAATTCTTTGCCACCACAAAAAGAGCTGCTATAAATATTTTTGTACGTATGAGTCCTTTTCCCGTTTTTAATGATCTCTTTGGGATATAGACCTAGAAGTAGTATTGCTGAAAGGGTATGCAGTTTTATAGCCCTTTGGGAATAGTTACAAATTGCTCTCCAGAATGGTTGGATCATTTTACAATTCCATGAACAATGCATTACTTTTTGAATTTTCCCACATCTTCAACATTTATCATTTTCCTGTTTTGTCATGTTAGCCAGTCTGATGGGTGTGATGTGGTACCTCAGAGTTGTTTTGATTTGCATTTCTTTAATCAATAGTGATTTAGAACATTTTTTATATGACTATAAATAGGTTTAATTTCTTTATCTGAAAATTACCTGTTCGTATCCTTTGACCATTTTATCAATTGGGGAATTACTTGTATTCTTATAAATTCGACTCAGTTCTCTATATATTTTAGAAACAAAGCTTTTATCAGAGACACTGATTGTAAAAATTGTTTCCCAGCTTTCTGCTTCCCTTTTAATCTTGGTTGCATTGGCTTTGTTTGTGCAAAACCTTTTCAATTTAATATAATCAAAATCATCCATTTTGCATTTCATAATGTTTTCTATGTCTTGTTTGGTCATAAATTCTTCCCTGCTCCATAGGTCTGACAGGTTAACTATTCCTCTCTTAGTTTGCTTATAGTATCAGTCTTTATATCTAAATAATTTCCCCAGGATTATTGTCATATTTATAAAGATATTGGACTATATGATTATTATGGTCCCTTTAGCTCATACATACTGTGATTCCTCCAATAGGTGCCTGTAGGACAGATATCTTTTATGAATGGTTAAAAGAATATGCTTTAGATTCCATATATGAAGATGACAAAATTAGCATTCTGTTACTAAAGTTAAAGAAACACATATTTTGCTGGACAAAAATCCAATAAACTTTAGCATGCCAGATTTAGAAGGGATGCATATTTGTAGAGCCAATATTTTCTTTAGAAAAGAATTTTGGATCTTCTCAACAGGTTGTTAGTTAAATTCCCCAAAGTTTTAGGTTGAAACATTTCTAAGGCAGATACCACCAGATAATTGCCTTGTCCTTCAAAAAACCTCAACCCATTTCTTGCAGAATGTTTAATTTTAAGTACTGCATTATGGATAAAAGCTAATAGATAAGTTAACAGCAAAATGTATTAATAGCCAAATAAATTGACCTGTTGGGTGGAATTGTTTTAGTTTAACCATTTAAAAGATGGTGAAAGTCTTCTAAATATGACTGATAACTGAGTGTCTTTTTCTGGTAATAACTAACAATAATTAATAACTTGTAACAAGGTTTACAGAGTCCTTTTGAATATTATCCAATTACATTCAAATTCAAATACATTATTTTTACATATATTATCTCACTTGATAAAAAATTCTATGACGTAGCTATTATTACTATCCCCCATTTTATAAATGGAGAAACTTAGGCTGAGAGGTTTTAAGGGACTTGCTTGGGTTTTGGTTCTTCCTGACTTACACCAACACTCTATCCACTATACCATCTCTAATTTATAAGTTGTTTGTTTTTTATTTTGTTTTTAACTAGTCCTGTGATACCTTCAATTTATGAAGCTTCCAAGTGACAAACTCCATTCCTCCAATGTTGATCATAACCTCTGCAATTTATAATCTTTGGGAGTTTCAAGGAGTTTCATTTCAACCAGTTATATTTTGGGGGGTGGGAGTAGAAATGACCTCAGGTATTCCCAACTCCAGGGTCAGCTCTGTATTTACTCATCAAATTGTTTCTTAAGTAATCAAGACAAAAAGAGAAGTACAGTCTTCATAAAGGAGACTCTTTCTTTGGAGAAAATGTAGCTAATTTATCTCCAATAGTTGTAGAGGTATTTAAATGAAGACTAAAAAACATTGAGATGACCTCAATCAAATATTTATCAAGCAATTTACTATGTGCTTGGCACTGTGCTAGGTACTAGAGATTCAAAGAAAAAAGTATAAAAGTTGCTGTCTTGAGTTTATAATCTAGCCCAGGGAGAAAATATGTACATACACAGTTATACACAAAACAAATAAATGAACAGGAAATACTTGTGCTTGTTCTAAAGTCTACTTGGGGGATTATACCATTCTGTACATATTCATAGGAATTTGCTTGCATTGATCAGTGCCTAGCTACAAAAATAATTTACTTACCTTTAACTCCCACTCCAAATTAAAACCTTTCAGCTCAGGTCTGATTTAGAACTCCTTCCCTCCCTCCCTCCTTTCCTTCCTTCTTCCCTCCCTCCCTCCCCCCCTCCTCTCCCTCTGTCTACATAGGGAATTATACCCTTACCAGCAAGTGCTCTGCCTAAAGGAGTATCAATTTTGGTCACTGAAGCCTCACAAGATAACTTGGGGTTTATGGGCTAGATGTCTTTTTTAAGGACCATGCCTTAAACCCAAATCACTCTGGCTCTCATTTATTGGCCAACAGTAGATCCCAGCTGAAACCTTGGTCATCATTTGGGTTCTGGTGACTCAGTGAGTGTAAATAGCAGTTGTTTCTGTTTTGGCTAGAAATCCTGGGGGTCTTCCCCTCCCAGACTGCCTTTTTTTTTTTTTAACTAGGTAGAAGAAGCCATTTATCGCCTCACTTCTTACCTAGCCTTAATGACTTGAATTGGGTATTTCCTCAGACAAACTGAGACCTGGGAAAAACTTAGCTTAAAAAGGCCAAGGTCTCCCACTGCATCTGGGGCCATCTCCAGTTGTCCTGGTCTGTATTTTGCCACTGGGCCCAGATGGCTCTGGAGGAGAAAGTGAGGCTGATGACTTTGCACGCCCCTCCCTCACTTAAGTTCAATTCACTTGAAAGTCATGATATCACCTTCCTGATGTCATGGTACTCTTCAAGATGGAAGGACAAACAATAATCTGACAAACAGACATTGACAACGCAGACATTGCTTGAGGACTCCAATGAGGAAGAACCTTTTGCCATTTGTGGCAGTTCATTCTACTTCTGGATAGTTCTAATTGTTAGAAAGTTTTTCCTTATGTTGAGCAGAAAATTGCTTCTTTGCAAATTAGTTCTTGATCTTATTTCTGCCTTTTTGGGTCAAACTGAGCAAGTCTAATCCTTTTTCCATATGATAGTCGTTCAACAATTTGAAGACAGTTATTCCACTCCCACCCCTCAACCCCTATCAAGCCTAAAGATTCCCAGCTTCTTCATTATATCAGAAAAACAGTTAAGAGTAACTTTTAATAAGTTGTTTGCAACATTCATTGATTATCATCAACTTTCTACTCAGTGTACAGGAATAATCAGTGATCCAGAGCATACCTACAACCTTAGTATAGACCATAGACCAGGCCTGCACAACATTTGGCCCTCCTGCTTGTGGCCTGTCCTGAGAAAAATGTAGAGGATGTAAAACAACCCTGCATAACATACCACCTGTGGGCCACTTTGGCCAGCCACAAGTAGCTCTCAGGCCATATGTTGTGCAGGCCTGCCATAGACTATTAATCCTTCTTTGGAGCCAATATGAAAACATGACACCTCAGCAGCTATTCCAAACCTTTTCTTGCCTCCTCAAGCCTCCTATAGCATTCCCTTTTCCCACCCTCCCAGCAGAGAATCTAACAGAACCTTCATTGAAAAAATTAAGACCACTTTAGGAGAACTCCCTCTTTTTCACCCCCTCATCTCAAATCACTGACATCTTCCCCTGCTATCTCCTTCACCTTGGTTCTGCACAAAATGGTCCTTATCCTTGCCAAATCAAAACCCTTTCACATATATTCTTACTCCCATATCATCAAATCATCTCTAGATTTCTCCTCTTTCATCCCCACTCTTACTAATCTTCAGTTTCTTCCCAAGTACTGGCTGCTTCTCTGCTGCTTACTAACATGCCTCTATCTCCTTTGTTGTTTAAAAAAGCGGAACAAAAAAAAACTTCACTTGATCCTACCATCCATACTAACTTTCATTCTGTATCTCTCATTCCTTTTGTAGGGAAACTCGTTGAGAATCCCTACAATTTGTGCCTCTACTTCCTCATATCTCATTGTTTTCTAGACCTTCTACAGTAAAGGCCTTTCCTGATCTCAACCCCTCCCCTCTACTTCTAACCCATTCCTTGAGATTACCTCCCATTTACACTGTTTATATCTTAAATATATCTAGTTGTTTGCATGTTGTCTCCTCCACTACAATATAAACATGGTTCCTGGAAATTAAGAGCCATATTTTTGCCTTCCTCTGTCTCCTAGTGCCTAGCACAGTAAGAACACAGTAAGCACTTAAACTTGTTGACTTACTGACTAAAGTAAAATAAGCAAAGATACTCTTTATTTCTTCCTAGTCCCCTTCAAGGATCCACTCAAGTACCACTCACTGTCTACATTAAATCTTTCCTTAGAGTCCCTCTCCCAAAAGGTAATGCCTTTCCTCAAAAGAAACAGGGAAAAAAAACAGTTTAGCAAGACTAAGTAGCATGACTGCCATGGCTATCAATATTGTAAAATTCCATATTGATAGTCCTTTCTGCCATGAAGGAAAAGAGGCCATTTTTCAGTTCTTCTCTGAGGACAGGCATGGTTAAGTATAATTATGCAGTATTCAGTTTCATTTTTTGTTCATTCTTCTGATATTTTCTTTTACATTATTGTCATTGTTTGAATTCTTCCTCTGTTTACTTTGCTTTGCATGTAAATAATAGCTCACATTATATAGTGCATTAAGATTTGCAAATTAGTTTACATATATAAGATCATTTGATCCTCATAGCATCATGTGATTGGCATCTTATGTGATTGGTAATACAAGTAGGTGTTGCTATTATTAAACTGTATTTTACAGATGAGGGCACTAACAGTGAGTTAAATGACTTACTTGTATTCATTTACACAGCTGTCTTAGTATTGTGATATTATAAATTTCAAGCTAGAAGGGGCATGAGAGGCCACTGCAGCTCATTAGTGCTGTGACCCAAGGAAGATTATGTTGGAAAAAAATAAAAAGAAATCTAATAATAGATACAATGTTTTTTCCATTGTTTCTGAAGTGATTGTGTAGCTGTAAGCTTCATATTGTCATCCCTACTATGTTTTTCTTAATGTTCCCCCACCAAAAACCATTAGCTTTTTTGACTCCCATAGCACACTTTTAAATTATTGAGGTCATTTAAAAACAATCTATCCAGCCACATTTCACCCATCTAATACTTGTTAAATAGATTTTTAAAATCTAAGTATGACATTTTACATATATGTATATATTTCATCCTAATAGATTTGGTGCAGTGTTTTAGCCTGCCAAGATCTTTTTTTCTTTTTTTCCTTTTAAATATTTACTCACTTATTCAGTAAATTAATAACAATCCCTCCTGGCCTTAAGTCATTGGCAAATTTGCTAGAAATGCTATCTGAGCCTTGGTATGTAGTGTGTATATAGGGACAGTTTGGCTAGAATGTGAGGGCAAGGAATTTTAAGCTACAGGATCATATCTTCTCTTTAAATTATATCTTTCTGTTTGAAATTGTACATATTACTCCCCTTCACACACCCTATAATCTAACAATATTGGCCTATTTGCAGTTTTTCCCATACTATTTTCCATCTCTAGGCTTCATGCCTTTGCACTGTACCCCACTCTTCCCCATCTTTTTCCCCATAATACTCTTACTGGTCACCTCTCCCTCTTAGAATCCCCTACTTCCTTTAAACCTCAAATCGAATACTTTAGGAGTCCTTTCCCAATACCCCCAGAAGCTCTTGTGGTCCCCTCTAAGGTTACTTTGTATCTACTCTGTATCTCTCGTGTGTGTGTGTGTGTGTGTGTGTGTGTGTGTGTGTGTGTGTGTGTGTGTGTGTGTGTGTGTGTGTGT
>NW_027187345.1:13454033-13455491 GCF_028583685.1 Petaurus breviceps papuanus
TGTGTGTGTGTGTGTGTGTGTGTGTGTGTGTGTGTGTGTGTGTGTGTACACATACACACCCATTGTCTCTCCTGTTATAATGTAAGCTCCTTGAGGTCAGGGATTTTGTTTGCTTCTTCTTTTGATCTCCTTTGTTTAGTGCAGTGCCTAGCTATTGACAGTAAAAAAAAAAAATGATTGTTGACTGTTTGGGGTTTGTTTTTTTTTTGACTACGTCTAGATCTTAGAAGAGGAGTAAGATCATTCCCAGCTTTCCTCTCCCCTATCAGAAACTCTAAGATTCAGTCCTCCCTTCTCCCATCTAATTCCTGTCACTTACACTTTAATGGCCAGTTTGTTCTTCTTGGTGACAATGAGATCTGGTTTAGCAATTTTCATTGATTCTACTGTCTCTTAAAAGATGAAGTTATCATTAAGAAAAATTACTTAGAGAAAGAGCTCCCTGAGACATCCACGTAATTTTGAAGTCTCTCATAACTTCAGTACTTCATTAATCATGCCACCATATCAACCTATGGTCTATTTCCTGGATTCATCATAATTTTTTATTGGGGGGGGTCAAGGAAATTGGGGTTAAGTGACTTGTTCAGGGTCACAAAGCTAGTAATTGTCAAGTATGTGAAGCCAGATATGAACTCAGGTCCTCCTGACTCCAGGGCCAGTGCTCTATCCACTGTGCCACCTAGCTGCTTCATTCTGTCCATGTGGTCTGTGCTTTACTCTGATAACAATATTGCTTCTTTTTCTGCCTCAGCTGGTTTTCATTCAGGTATTCGGTAATATAATTAATCCTCACTACATTAGTGTTTCTTCATAGTATTCAGTGCTATTCCATTCCCAGCTGCCTTTACCTATCCTGTTTCTTTTAAATAAGAAAGTAATGGCTACCATCTCAGCAAATCTTAATGCCACACAAGGCCAAATTTGCCTTCCTGTGTTAGTATCTTCAGTATTTCTTGTTTGTAACCCATATTTTATGGATTTTTATTTAAGCATATGAAGCCATGCGTTTTATTACTGACTCCTTGCTTGAATTCTATCTCATATTCTTCTGAATTTGTACCTCTTCTGTAATGGATGTAGGTAGTTTTCTCCCTCTCCCTTCCATGTCAGTTTAAAGCTTTTTTGATTAATTTGCAAGCCATTAGGCAAACATAGATATATACCCATGTGAATCTTTCTCTCCCCCTATATATAATGTGTGTGTGTGTGTGTGTGTGTGTGTGTGTTTGTGTGAAACATTTAGATATGTTAGCTATCAACAGAAGACAGAAGTTGTTTCTACAAAAAGGGAACTAAATAGCTGCTGGGCTCTTCCCAGCTCCAGCCTTGTCTTACCTTATACCCAGTCTTCGGATGTCTCTGGCTTCTTGTCTCCAAGAAGAACACCCAAGGACACGGAGGTTGCCATTGAGGCTGCTCTTTATTCAGTTACATCTTAACAGTGTGGCCATCAAA
>NW_027187345.1:13460491-13491311 GCF_028583685.1 Petaurus breviceps papuanus
ACCCCCTCCTGCATCTTGTGACTGCCACAGTGTCTCTCACACCTGTGGCTCCATCAAATAGCCACTCACAATGATTATACTTTTAGATCTTAAATAGAACCATTTAATTAACAATAAGACAAAAGAAATAACACTGCCACTACTGGTACTCACATATTAAAGCAAATATAGTAATAATGGATACATTACAATCCATATATAAACTTAGGTCACTTTCCCACCTCTGCATCTAATATCTTTGAAGAACAGTGGATATACACTTATAAGAACCTAGCACAAGACGGAAGAAAACCAGTATGCTCAGGATAACTAGCTAGGGAATGTTGACTTTGGTTTCAGTGGTCCATTTAAGAACATCTCACCCCTGTGGAGTCTCTTCTCTGCTAACAGTTTGTCTGCTAGACCTTACTGTTCTTATCCGGGCAATTCCTCTAGTCTCAAACTGATGTTACCTTTACAAGCTCTTTCAGCTTATAGTTACCTTTAAATAAGTATTAGAAAAAGTCTTACACTATTGATGTGGTTAATAGTTTCCTTTAAGCCTGAGAATTGCAAGGCTTATTAGGCTGTCTCTCTCTCCTCTCTGGCACATAAAGACAAACCCAGCTATTTAGTCATCAAGATGTTGTGCTGCTGTCTAATCAAATGGTAGCAAGAGGCTCAGAGAAAAACAGTTCAAGTTGACTCTCAGATCAAGACACACAAGCCTAGCATCTGCATTGTCTAATTAAACCTCCTGCATAACTCTTTTTTCCCTTTTCAGCTTCTTTGTCACAAACCAGAATGGGTTTCACCTCTCCTAAGCTCTAGGTGTCACACAGAAAGGAAATAACTGGAAGTTGACTCTTTATTCAATCCATCAGAAACTAAGAGCATAAGCCTTCTTGTCAGTTGACTATTCTCAATGGTGGTTTCTTCAAACAGCTCCTACAAAACTTTTTGATCCTCTGCTGAGTATTCATATTCAGAGTCTCTTCACACCAACCTTAGCTTCCTTTACCCTCAGTGGCTTAAATCAGTCTTCTGGAACTCTTTGACTCACCTTTCACTTTTTTTCCTTTTAATTTATCATATTTTTAATTTATGGAATAAAACAAGCATTTCCATAACATAGTATAATATAAAACGATGTTTGCCTATGAAACTATAAATCTACTATGCACAACTTGCAATTTTTTTCAAACATACAACAAAATTATATGTTAATTTCTTTTTTCCCCTTTTTTCTTCCCTCCCCCACCCTACAAATGTTTACCATTAGATACAAATAGGGGTGTGTGTGTGTGTGTGTGTGTGTGTGTGTGTGTGTGTAAAATTATTCTCTATATATTTGTATTTATCAGTTCTTTCTCTGGATGCAGATAGTGTCTTCATATGTCCTTTATAGTTAATTTGTGTCTTCATATGTCCTTTATAGTTAATTTGGGTATTTGTAATAGACAAAATACCTTTATTCAGTCAAAATCCTTTTAAAAACAATATTGCTGTTAAATGTATACAGTGTTCTCCTGGTTCTGTTCATTTCTCTCTTCTTTATTTGGAGAGCAATCTGGAATTATGCCCAAAGAGTTATTAAACTACCTATCCTTTTGACCCAAAGATGATTAGGGGAAAAGAAAAAGAACCTATATGTTCTAAAACTGTTTAGAGCAGCTGGTTTTGTGGTAACAAAGAACTAAAAAAAATGCAGGGATGCCCATAGATTGACTGAACAAGTCGTGGTATATGATTGTGATGGAATACTAATATGCTGTAAGAAATGATGACCTCAGTGATTTTGGAAAAATGTGGAAAGACTTGGCATGAAATAATGAAGAACAAAATGAACAGAACCTTTTACTTTTTAGGTAACAACTCATTAAATTTCCCCTGTGAAACCAGTATTCTGTATTTAACTATCACTTGGTCTCCAAAATTGTTATATCATTTGTCATTTTAAAAATTTTACCATGGTCTTAAAATAATTACATGTAAGAGATCCAAGGAACTACAGTGTCCTGTATATCTAGCTATTTTATCAGTTTTCAACATGGTCCAGCATCTCATTCTGAGTCCTTGTTGAAACTGTGCTCTTTCACAATCACGTTTTCCTATTTTTAATAAGTAAAAGTTCTTTCTCTTCCCTTTTATACAAACTATTCATATACAAATGAAGCATCAGCCTATAGCATTTACAAGGTGACTTAAAACCTTTATAGTTATGCCAGAATTCATTATCTGCCCCAAACTGCCCAACTTACTTGTAACAGCTGTGTTTCTTTACATACATATTTTAGCAGTTTTTAATTAAACCAGAGGTTTTCCTAGTTTAGGCATCAGACTATTTATGAAAAAGGCATTATTTCTAATGGGAATGTAAATTTTAAAGATCTTCCCTGCCCCTAGGCTAAAGTGCACCTGGAGCCTGGGGTGGGAGGCTTGTTTTTCAGTAGATACTTCTTGATTGGCCAGTGGGTCCAAAAGGTTGTTACATTCTCTGAGCCAGGAGAAGGCTATATAAGCCCTGATGTGTAGCTTTGTTTTGGGGCTCACTTTGAGAGGTATTCTGTGATTTGATGTGGATTCTGGGAAGCTGTTGAACAGACCCCCCTCCCCCTTTGTCTTGATAATTCTGTCTGTATATTCTGAAGTTCAGGGTGCTGACCTTTTTCCCCTGAACGAGGTAAACGATATATGTTTGACTGATTAAAGTAAGCTTGTTAACCCATTTTGAGTTGCTTTCCTTTATCAAAGCAGATCCAAGAACCTGTATTGGCAACAAACCCTGAGGACACTTGGGGTGCTTTCTGCTACAGTATTTTACATCCTTTACCAATTGATTTGTCTTTTTTTTTAAATTCTTTTTCTTCCTTCAGCACTACACGGCTTCGTATGGGGGGGGGGGGACAAGGGGGATAGAGTACCTGAAACATAGATCTGGTCATATCACTCTGGTATTTAAAAATATTCAGTGGTTTCGCATTACCTCCTGAATAAAATTCATATTCCTTTATCCTTGCATTCAAAACTTTCCCCAATTATTCATCTGCCTTCCCAGCTTTATATTATTCTTCTCCATATACACTATTCTTCTAGTAAACTGGACTACTCTCTGTTGCCTAAACATGCCCTGCAGTTTCCTTTTCCTTTGTTGTTTATTTCCAAAACCGACCTTCTTTGTTTATTTCCAAAACCCACCACCCTCCCCATCTAACTTCTCACTGGAGCTCAGACTCTGCTCCTGAGACTGTGGGCTCTAATAAGTGAACTTTTGCCTTTACTTTATCAGAACTCCCTGATCTGGATGCCATAGTTTGCATCTTTCTCCCTACCCCCACTTTTACCTCCCTTTTATTTGTTGCCTTCTCTCTTTAGACTGTAAGCTCCATAAGAGTAAGAATTGTCTTGCTTGATTGTATTTTTTTCTCCAGCACTTTGTTGTTTGTCTTTCATTTTCTAAGAGGGTGATATTTTGATTCCTAGGTGAATTGGATTTAAGTGAGACAGAGTTGCACAGTCATCAGTCTCTGTATTGTAGTGTCATCAAACTCCAGGGGCAAAACAGTCAGGAGAACTATCAGTTGCCCAGGATACAATTAATGGTGGTGCAATTGATGCCTGACCAAACTATCAGGACTCCATAGCTCCTGCTTCAGCTACCTTCAGCCATTAGAACAAATTGTTCCCATCCTGCCATTCTGCTAGGGGAATGTGTTCACATGCTCGGGGGAGATACTCTGCTAGCTCATTATTGGGTTTGTGTCCTGTCAGTTACCTTCAACCTGATTTGCCTGTCTGCTGAAATGGTTTACCTAGGTATGGCCACTGCACATGCTACAGCTTCTACAGGTGAGAGTTGAGTGCCATGTGGACAACAAAGGTGCATGAACAGCCCTGAGAAGGGCTCAGCAAGCCTTCAGACCAGAGATGCTAGTCCTTCTTGAACACCTGTACACCCTGCACTTAATACAGTGCTTGGCATATAATAGGCAAATAATAATTGCTTTTTGATTCATTCCTTATATACCCTGTGCCTGTAAAATCTTGCCTCTTCCTAGATTGACTAAACCCAACTTTAAAGCCCTATTCAGATGCCACCTTCTCTTTGTAGTCTTTCCCAACCTCTTTGTCAATTAATTTACCTTTTTTCCTCTTTGACTTAACATTGTACTTTGTTCATATGTTGTCTTTGATACATACTGACTGGTTCTGGCACTCAGACCACTTAACACCTCAGTCCCATAGCAACTCTCTAAGACTCAAAGTTGGAGCGGGTGCTGATTTGCATTGGTGTGTTAGTGCCTTACCAGTAGCATCCTACTGTAATGAAATGGTGGGAGAGAGAGAGAGAACCGACCACCGTAGTCTTCTAAGGCACCTACCTGTTCATTCCTTTATACTCTCATTATCTGTTAATGTTTTATTCCCTGAGTTCATTGGATCATACACTAAGAATTGAAAAGAAAAGAGCTGAAAGGAGCCTTAGCTCTCGTCTAATCCAACCTTTTTTTTTTTTTTACTCTTTGGAGGGGGAGAAGGTAGGGCAATTGGGGTTAAGTGACTTGCCCAAGTCGTCAGTCTTGTAAGTGTTAAATGTCAGAGTTCAGATTTGAACTCAGGACCTATTGACTCGAGGGCCGGTGCTCTATCCACTGTGCCAACTAGCCACCCCTCAACTTTTTTATTGTATAGATGAGCAGGCTGAAGGTGAGAGGGGTTGCCCATTTATGGTGACTGAGAAGCTCATGTCTTCTGACTCCAGCACCAGGGCTCTCTCCACTTTTCCTGTCATACTGCTCTGTTAAGTTATAGGTGGGGTTATTAATTTAATTAATTAATATAAAATTAATTTCTTAATTAGAAATTTTTATGTCCCTAATACTATGCCTTATATATAGTAGGTGTTAAAAGTAAAATTTGTTGTTCCAGCTTTCATCTTGATTAATGAGGCAAAGCTCAGGAAAAAGAATTAAAAGAGTTTATTAAAAAATACTACCTTAATGGGCTAATCACTGGAGATCAGCAAGGGTTTCAAGATGGGAGCCAACTTTTATTGAAAACTTTCATAATGAGATATTCTGATAGGTCCATGTCAGGCAAAGGGGATGAGCCATTGCATTTCAGCTCTTCCCCAATTGCTTGTACATGATGTTTAACAGGTAGGAGATGATACTAACAGTGGGGACACATACTGGATAGCAAGTTATACAAAAGCTACAGACTGGGTGATGCCTTCACCCAATATTGATTAATAAACAGGGCTGGGAACAATGGGTTACAGGTCAGCATAACTTTCAACAGAGACATTGTAGGGTCAAATCTAGATAGCAAAGTTTGACAGAAATTAGAACAACTTAATGAGCTTCAACAAATACCACTTGCCCAGCCTATTCATGCATATGCAGTCCATATGAGACTATGATTAAGGGGGTCTAGAGGTCCTGGAGATGGGCTTCTTATACACAGTAGTAAAGAAGCAAGGGACTTTCCAGGTGACTTCAGGCTGTCTCATGGGTATCAGAAAGGCATACAATTAAAACATTCTATGGTTTGGGAGAGAAGTTGCCATATCTTTTAGTAAGAAGGGTACAGGACCCTGAAGATGCAGACCAGGGACAAGATGGGAGGATTTTACAAAATGGAGTCACTTTAGTGACTTTGTTACCTATAGCACTTAAGTATTGGTTGATTTTTAAATCTCATTCCTTGCTAATCACTTCATTCCTTACCTAGTTATCCCTTCTAGCAAGAAGATAAGGTTTGGATTTTTGTTTAGCTTTATAAATTGAATATTGGGTTAAGGGAAGATTTTGGATGCCTTTTAAGATTGAAATGAAATATTTTAGGAACTGAAGTTGTTGTTTGTTTGTATTTTGTTTTTAAATGAAAGGAAAAGGAATGGTGCATTACCATGAACAAGCTTTTCTTGAGTCTTTGTGAAAATTGCCTTCCTCAACAAATCGTTCTTTTTTGTTAGGGATTGTATTATTTTTATCAAAATGATTTGACTAAATTTAAATATTAAAATCCTTAAAAGTGTTTACTATATTAGTTATAGTTTATATTATTTGCTAGTAGTACTTTCTGATTTTTAAAAAACCTCTTGCTTTGTTTATTCCAACAGACTAGGTTATGAGCATGGACAGGTTCTGCATCTGACAACATACTCATAACCCAAAACTTTTGGTGGAGTGAAACTCTTATTTCCTATTTTATTTGTTTTCTAGATTTTGTGTTGCTCACCTAAGGAAGCTTCAGAATGAGCAGTCGGCGGAAGCGCGCCCCTCCAGTTAGGGTAGATGAGGACAAGCAGCAACAACTCCGTTGGAATATGCATGAAGATCGAAAAAATGAAGTGATTATCCTTGATGATGATGATGAACCTATCCCAGGCCCAAGTTCCTCATCTATTCCTCTGATTGTTATAGATGATGATAGTCCAGAGGAAGAAGAGCACAAGACCAAAAGAAGATGTTCAAAGTCAGTGAGTTCATTAACAGATGAAGAGGAAACTGCCTGTTTTTTGCCATCTTTATTTGTAAAATTAAATATTGTCATTTCCCCTTATCACCCAACTAATTTTTGGAAAGCATTTTTAGGTGAGCTAACTCTCCAGCTTCTTGCTGAGGAAATTTTAATCGAAGGTTTTCATGAAAGAAAGTTTACTTTAATGACAGCAGATTCAAGTGATCAGTTGCAGATCTCTATTCATCCAAAGGGTAAAGAGGTGGAAGACCAACAAAAAGGACTTGAAGAGCCTGCCCGTGTTTCTGAAAAGAGTATTTTGGTGGAATCATCCTTCAGTAATGAAATGTTAGAAGATCTGAGGTGGCTGCAAAAGAAGAGAATAGTAGAGCTTTATCACAGACCTGAAGGGATTCAAACCATCAAGGTGCTCAATAATGGTGGCTTACTTTAATTTATCTTAACTTAGCAATAAGTTTTTATGGGTTAAAAAAGATATAAAAACTTTGCATAAACTTCTGCATATTTCATAGAATGTTATTGCTAATTTTACAGATGAAGAAAGTGAAGTACACAAGATTAAGAGACTTCATTTCTTAAGGTCACACAGAGAAAATAACAGAACAATAAACATTTATTAAGTGGCTATATGTGCCAGGCACTATACTAAACTCTGGGGATACAAAAAGAAGCAAAGATATTCCCAGTTCACACTTAATAGGGGAGAGAACAAGCAGACACATATGTACAAAGAATCTGTATGTAATATAAGTAGGAACTAATTGCCAGAGAGAAGACATTAGAATTAAGAGGGATTGTGAAAGGCTTCCTGTACAGTAGATGAGATTTTATTTGGGACTTGAAGGAAACCAGAGAAGCCATGCAGAGATGAGGAGTTAGGAGCATTTTGGGCAGAGAGGACAGAGAGAGAGAATGCAGACCATTCAAGTCTAGAATCCAGTTTTCCCGATTTCTGATCCATTGTTCTTTCTACCTTCTCAAACTGTCTATACAAACATTCACCCTCTTGAAATCTAATATGTTTGGAGGTTTTGGGGTAGTTTTCAAGATTTATGGGATATTTTTACTGAGGTTCAAATTCTCTCTGGGCTCTCTTAAGAGTATTAAGAAAATCCAAATAATTGTCACTAATCCTGGCTGATACAAAACTGCATCACAGTGATATCCTGTAGTTCCTGTAAAGACAAATCAAAGTGAAAACCAACTGAGTTCTTACTAAGAAACACAAATATTAGGATAAATCCTTTTTTTCTTATAAGCAAAGAGTACTAAAATGGTATCATCCATTAATCATTCTTTGGCTTTTAAAAGTACAAGACTTTATTACTGTAAGAGGAGTTTGTCTTCTGTGGATCTGGATTTTTAAAAATCATTTTTTACTTGCTAAAATAAATATATAAGTATTATATATTTAGGTGAGCTAACTCTCCAGCTTCTTGCTTATATATATATACATATATGTATTAATGGCTTGTAAACACAATGATCCCTTTGGCTCTTGACTTTGTCATTCATTTTACTGAGTTTAGTTTTCTCTGCCTAATCCTCCTCATCTCTATAATAATAACTATGCCAACTACCTATTGTTATTATGGTAATGGCTCACATTTTAATACAACATTTTACATATTCAAAGCATTTTGCCCACAACAACCCTGTAACATAGTTAGCATATGTATTATTATCTCCATTTACAGCCCAGGAATTTGAACCTGAAAAGATTATGTAACTTGCCCAAGATCATACGGGCTATTGAGTATTTGAGCAATACTTAAAACTTTAACTCCTATTTTCTACTTTACAGCCTCTAATAATTATGTAACATATTTACGAGAGTATTTTCACCTTTATATGTTTCTCCATATATATACTTTGAGAAGAAAGTAAGAATTTTCCTTGCATTAATTACCATATCTCTTACCCCATTTTTTCTCATTTGGAAAAGTAACCTAAAGTGTTTGTCAAGCATTTTTTCTTTCATGGTCAGACGTCAGACAGTTTTGATTTAAAGAAGCAACAAGCTGCTGTCCCTCTGACTAGGATAAAGAGATAGAAGAATTAACCAGTACTTCTCTATCTCTTACTGACATTTTAAATTTTTCTTTGTAACTCTTTCTGGCCTAATTAATCAATGTGAAGGCACAGTTCTGATTTAAGAAAACTAAAGTCAGGGCAGCTAGGTTGCACAGTGAATAGAGCACCAGCCCTGGAGTCAGGAGGACCTGAGTTAAAATCCTCACACACACTTGACACACCAGCTCTGTGACCTTGGGCAAGTCACTTAACTCTAATTGCCTTCCCCCTTCCAAAAAAAAAAAAAAGAAAACTAAAGTCAGTCACTCCAAGTGAACAATCAGGATCACTATCAGGGAAAGGATATAAACACAGTAATGAGGTTCTGGGTTAAAGCAGAAGTGGCAAATTAGATCAGTTACTTGAAAATAAAGAGAAAAAGGAAAAATTCTCTATTTCAGGTTGGGTAGATTACCAGTAAAAAATAAAATGCCCAAGGGCTTTAAATAGTAGCATACAATGAAGCTTCCCACTGCTTCTAACCCAGAGTAAATAGACCCCTGAATGGTAAGTCAGCTGGCTTTCCTACAGGGATCTGACATGCATGTTTCTTTCCTTCCACCTCCATTGATGGTGATGAAAAGTTGTTGACATCCCAATGTGCTAACATTCTGTATTAAATGTTGTTATTCAGTCATGTCTGACGTTTTATGACCCTATTTGGGGTTTTCTTAGCAAAGATACTGGAGTGAGTTGCCATTTCCTTCTCCAGCTCATTTTACAAATGAGGAACTGAGGCAGTCTTAAGTGACCCCCCTAGAGTTCTCAAAAATGTAAAATAGTAGCCTTGATTTAAAATTTAGGAATTGCTGAAAGAAAAAAGTTAGAAATTTTAGATCATAATTACTTTGTCACTAATTTCTGTGTAATTCTGGATGAGTCATCCTTCTTTAGTAAATGGATGTAAGAACTTTGTTGTTGTTGTGTTGAGAGCTTTAAAGATTTATGAAAAGTTCCAAGGAACAGAATAGATATTTACATATTTCCCTGTCACCCTTTGTTTCCCATCTTAGTGGGAAAACATCTGTGTATATATATTGATATTTAATGTAATGAGAATATAGTACATATTAGTATATATACAATAAGTACTATATCTAACATAATTGTAAAAATCAGTGTTGAGATTTTCATTGAAAAATTACCAAAAAGGCACAGTCGTGTTCAATTGAATACATTTTCTTCTTTTCTCATAATATCCTTTTAAATATTAGTATATTCTGTGCTTTTTATATTCTTGGTAAATATGTTTCTCTAGGTTGGAATATATCTCTTGGAAGCTGGTTTAGCCAAGCCTGATTTTCTCAGTGATGGAAGTGGAAGAATAAAAAAAGCTAATCAGCTGATCCAGAAACTAATGGAAAAGTTTTACAACTTTATAATTCCAGGTAAATTTCTATCCAAAAGTCCTATGTTTGAACTATTATTACTTGCCAACATTTTAGATTCATAAGAACTATGTCAAGCAAAATTTTAATTATAGCATTTTAATAACAAACTATATTGAATCACTTTAGGCAAAATTAATAATAGTAAATGACTCCATTGAAATCACTTACATTATGTTTGTTAATAATATTTGTTTACTAGAGAGTAACTTGGAAATAGGAAGAATGGTAGTGACTGAGTTGTGACCTCTCATTTAAATCTAGGCTTTAGTTGTAAAGCACTTGGGGTAATAGAATTTTTTTAGGTGTTAAATAAAGTCTGCCTTTTGTCTTAATCAATTAACAAGCATTTATTAGACATCTGATATGAGTGAGGCATTTTACTAGGTACTAGTGGAACAAATAAAACAAATGAAATTATTCTTACTTTCAAGGAGCTTGCGTTCTAGAAGGAGACACAATGGGTATACATACATACATATATATATATAAACACACACAAACCCCCCAAATATGTGTGTGTGTGTGTGTGTTGTTACACACACACTAAATCTCAAATAAATACAAGCTAATTAGAGAGAGATGATACTACTAAGCAGTTGAAAGGGATTTGGGGTTAGGAAAAATGTGTAAAAGTTGGTTCTTGGCCTGTGTCTTAGGCTTCTGTGAGGCAGAGGTAAGGAAAGAGGTCATTCCACACAGGAGTGATGGTAGCACAAAGGCATGGGGATGAGTGCTGGAATGCCATGTATGAGGAGCAAGGAGAAGGCCGGTGGAGATCAGAAAGAAGAGTAATGTATAATAAGACTGGAGAGAAGTTGGGGCCAGGTTGTGAAGGAATTTAAAAGCCAAGGAGCTTATATCTGATCCTCAAGGCAGTAGGGAATCACTGGAATTTATCTTAAAAGGCATTAGAAAGTTATTGGTGTAGGAGGGTGACATGGTCAATTCTGTATTTAAAGAAGATCACTTTGACAGTTCTATGGAGGATGAATGGGGGGGGGGCGTGGTGAGACTTGAGACAAGAAGACCAAATTAGGCTATTGCACAATAGTCTAATTAGCATTTGGTAGCACATTGTGGTTTTCAAAATACATATATTAACTTACTCTTCAAAACATTACTGTTATCCCCATTTTATAGCTTATTATCTCCATTTTATAGATGATGAAATTGAGGTAGACAGAGGTTAAGTGACTTTTCCATGGTCACATAACTAGTGAGTGTATGAGGCAGTTTGAGATAAGGTCTTCCTGACTCCCAAGTCTTGTGCTGTCTTGATTGCACCACTGGTTGTTAAGAGGTGATGATGGCCTATACTACAGCAGTGGGGCTCAGCAGAGAGAAGGAGTCTGATGTGAGGGTTGTTATGAAAATAGAAACAACAAGATGTGGCAACTGATTAGATTTGTGAGATAGAGTCAGGAGTCAAGGATAACACTAACATGGCAAGCCTGGGAGACTGGAAGAATGGTGGTGTCTTTGATGACATAAATAAAGAAGTTTGGTAGGGGGGTCATGATACGGGGCTGGATATATAGATCTGTGAATCATCTGCTTATTGATAATAATTAAACCACAGGAAGATAATTAAGTCCCCGGGTGAAGAGAGAAGGAAGAGGGTTGAGGACAGAAGCTTGGAAGATAAAGTTCAGGTTATTAATCATCCAGCAAAGGAAACAGAGAAGGAGCAGCTACACAGATAAGAGAGCTAAGAGAAAATAGTGTCATGAAAATTCAGAAAGGAGAGAGTATGTAGGAGGACAGGGTAGTCAATAGCATTAATTGAAGCAGAGAAGTTCAGAATGGTGGCTGAAAAAAAGACCATTAGATTTGTCAGTTGAGATTATTAGTAACTTTTGAGAGAGCAAGTGTAGTTGAGTGATGAGGTCAGAATTCAGATTATAAAAGGTTGAAAAGTGAATGAGAGGAGAGGAAGTGGAGGTGATAAGTGATAGCTTTTTCTAGGGGTTTGCCTAAGTGAGGAGAGGTATAGGATGACAACTTGAAGGGAGAATAGAGCCTGGTAAAGAACAGATTTGGATATGTTTGAAGGCGGCAAGGAAAGGGAGAGATTGAAGATTAGAGAGAGAAGGGAATTAGTGAGCAAATCCCTAGGGAAGATAGCAAGGGTTGATGTCAAGGTCACATATAGAGAAGAAGGGTGACCCCATTATCAGAGAAAGGAAGACATGAGAGTGTAGGGGATGTTATCAAGGGTTCTTAAAATGAAGAGAATGAAAGAGAGCTCATAGTAGATGGCTTCAGTTTTCTCAGTAAAATTAAGATCCTTCACTGAGGGGATGGGGGGAGGAAAGTTGTGGGAAGCTTGACCAGAGAAAAGGTTTGGAATTGTTTCTGTGGGAAGTAAAATAGGGAGTCATTTAGGGAGGAATAAAAAAGCATGTCTTGTGTCAGGGCCTCGTTACATAAATTTGTAGTAGATCTAGTTAACACTGGAGTTCTACCATCTCTCTCTTCTTTTTTTAAAATTAATTAATTTTTCTTTGTTATTTATTTATTTATTTTTTGATTTTACAGGATTCAATTCCACAATTCCTTGAGTTTCACATTTTGTCCCCCTCCCTCCCCTCCCCCCCAAGGTGGCATAAAGTCAAGTATAGGATCTGTAAATACTTTCACATTATACATTAGTCAGGTTATAAGGACGGATTGTACCAGCTGGAATGAAAAATGGTAAAGAGGACATAAAACCAAATAAGAGAAGGAAAAAGATCAGGTATTTTGCTTCCACCTGGATATAAACTCAGTTCTTTCTAGTTCTTTCTCTGGATGCATATATTTCTCTCCATCATGAGTCTTTTGGGATTGACTTATATCACTGCATTGCTGAGAAGTGTCCAGTCTATCAAAGTTAGTCATTACACATATGTTGTGTCTGTAATTGTGTACAAATTTCTCCTGGTTCTACTCTTCTCACTCAGCATCAGTTTGTACAAGCCTCTCCAGGTAAATATGAAGACCATCTGCTCCTAGTTTCTTAGAGCACAATAGTATTCCATAACATTCATATACCACAACTTGTTCAGCCATTCCCCAATTGATGGGCACCCCCTTAATTTCCAATTCTTTGCTACCACAAAAAGAGCTGCTATAAACATTTTTGTACATATGGGTCTTTCTCTCATTTCTGTGATCTCTTTGGGATATAACCCTAGAAGTGATATTGCTGGATCAAAGGGTATGAAAGTATTTATAGCCCTTTGGGCATAATTCCAGATTGCTCTCCAGAAAGGCTGGATCAGTTCACAACTCCACCAGCAATGCATTAGTGTTCCAATTTGCCCGCATCCTCACCAGCATTGGTCATTTTCCTGTTTTGTCATCCTAGCCAATCTGACTGGTGAGATGTGGTACCTCAGAGTTGTTTTGATTTGCATTTTTCTAATCAATAGTGAATTAGAGCATTTCTTCATGTTCTTATAGATATCTTTAATTTCTTTCTCTGACCTGTTCATATCCTTTGACCACTTGTCAGTTGGGGAATGACTTGTATTCTTATAAATTTGACTCAATTCTCTGTATATTTTAGAAATGAATCCTTTGTCAGAGACATAGGTTGTAAAAATTTTTTTCCCAATTTCCCATCTCTCTTTTAATCTTGGTTACATTGGCTTTGTTTGTACAGAAGCTTTTCAATTTCATGTAGTCAAAATTATCCATTTTACATTTTATAATGATCTCTAATTCTTGTTTAGTCATAAAGTCTTTCCCTCTCCACGAGTCTGACAGGTAAACTATTCCTTGTTTTAGGAGACTGCTTACAGTATCAATTTTTATACCTAGATCATGCGCCCATTTAGACTTCATTTTAGTATATGGTGTTAGATAATGCTCTATGCCCACTTTCTGCCCTATTATATTCCAGTTTTCCCAGCAGTTTTTGTCAAATAGTGAGTTCTTATCCCAAAAACCAGGGTCTGGGGGTTTATCAAACAATAGATTACTATAGTTATTGACTTCTGAATCTCGTGTGCCTAATCTATTCCATTGATCCACTCCTCTATTCCTCAGCCAGTACCAAGTGTTTTGATGACTGCTGCTTTATAATACAGATTGAAATCTGGTATAGCTAGTCCACCTTCCCTAGCATTTCTTTTCATTAATTCCCTTGATATTCTGGACTGTTTACTCTTCCAAATGAATTTTGTTACTATTTTTTCTAGCTCTATAAAGTAGTTTTTTGGTAAATTAATTGGTATGGCACTAAATATATAATTTAATTTAGGTAAAATTGTCATTTTTATTATATTAGCTCGACCCAGCCACGAGCAATTGATATGTTTCCAATTAGTTAGATCTGACTATATTTGTGTGAAAAGTGTTTTGTAGTTATGGTCATATAAGTCCTGGGTTTGTTTTGGCAGGTAGATTCCCAAATATTTTGTAATGTCTACAGTAACTTTAAATGGGATTTTTCTTTCTATCTCTTGCTCTTGAATTTCATTGGAAACATATAGGAATGCCGAGGATTTATGTGGGTTTATTTTATATCCTGCAACTTTGCCAAATTTATTTATTGTCTCAAGTAGTTTTTTACTTGATTCTCTAGGATTCTCTAAGTATATCATCATATCATCTGCAAAGAGTGATAGCTTGGTCTATTTTTTGCCTAATTTGATTCCTTTGATTTCTTTTTCTTCTCTAATTGCTACTGCTAACATTTCTAGTACCAGATTGAATAAGACGGGTGATAGTGGACACCCTTGTTTCACAACCCTGATCTTATGGGAAATGCTTCTAGCTTCTCCCCATTACATATAATACTTGCTGATGGCTTTAAATAGATGCTACCTATTATTTTAAGGAAGGCTCCATTTATTCCTATACTTTCTAATGTTTTTAATAGGAATGGATATTGTATTTTGTCAAAAGCCTTTTCTGCATCTATTGAGATGATCATGTGGTTTCTGCTAGTTTTATTGTTGATATGATCCATTATACTGATGGTTTTCCTAATATTAAACCATCCTTGCATTCCTGGAATAAATCCTACCTGATCAAAGTGTATTATTCTGAGATAAGTTGCTGTAGTCTTTTTGCTAGTATTTTATTTAGAATTTTTGCATCTATATTCATGAGGGAGATTGGTCTATAATTTTCTTTCTCTGTTTTATCTCTTCCTGATTTAGGTATCAGTACCATATTTGTGTCATAAAAAGAATTTGGTAGGACTCCTTCACTAATTTTCCCAAATAGTTTGTAGAGTATTGGATTCAATTGTTCTTTAAATGTTTGATAGCACTAGTGAATCCGTATGGCCCTGGAGATTTTTTCCTAGGGAGTTGACTGATGGCTTGTTCAATTTCTTTTTCTGAGATGGGGTTAAGTAATTTACTTCCTCTTCAGTTAATCTGGGCAACTTGTATGTTTGTAAATATTCATCCATTTCCCTAAGATTGTCAAATTTATGTGCATACAATTGTGCATACAATTATTGTTTTGATTTCCTCTTCATTGGAGGCAGATTCACCCTTTTCATTTTTGATACTAATAATTTTTTCTTCTTTCTTTTTCTTTATCATATTGACTAAGGGTCTATCAATTGTGTTGTTTTTTTTTTTCCATAAAACCAGCTCTTGGTTTTATTTATTAATTCAATAGTTTTCTTAATTTCAATTTTATTAATCTCTCCTTTGGTTTTCAATATTTCTAATTTAGTATTCAATTGGGGATTTTGAATTTGTTCTTTTTCTAGGTTTTTTAATTGCATGCCCAAAAGTCTCTAATTTAACCATGTATGCACTCAGGGATATAAAACTTCCCCTAAGAACTGCCTTTAATATATCCCACTTATCATTCTCTTGAATGAAATTACTGATTGTTTCTATAATTTCTTGTTTGACCCACTCGTTCTTTAGGATTAAATTGTTTCCAATTAGTTTTTAGTCTTTCTTTCCCTGGCCCTTTATTGCATATAATTTTTGTTGCATCATGATCTGAGAAGGATGCATTTAATATTTCTGCCTTACTGCATAGAATTGTGAGGTTTTTATGCCCTAGAACATGGTTAATTTTTGAGTATGTGCCATGAACCACTGAGAAAAAAGTATATTCCTTTTTATCCCCATTCAGTTTTCTCCAGAGATCTATCATACCTATCTTCTCTAAAATCCTGTTCACCTCCTTAATTTCTTTCTTGTTTATTTTGAGGTTGGATTTATCAAGTTCAGAGAGGGGGAGATTAAGGTCTCCCACTAGTATAGTTTTGCTATCTATTTCTTCCTCTAATTCCTTGACCTTCTCCTCTAGGAATCTGGATGCTACACCACTTGGTGCATACATGTTAAGTAATGATATTGCTTCATTCTCGATGGTGCCTTTTAACAGGATATAGTTTCCTTCCTTATCTCTTTTAATTAGGTCAATTTTTGCTTTTGCTTTATCTGAGATAAGGATTGCTACTCCTGCTTTTTTTACTTTAGCTGAGGCATGAAATATTTTACTCCAACCTTTTACCTTTACCTTGTGTGTATCCCTCTGTTTCAGATGTGTTTCTTGTAAACAGCATATTGTAGGATTATGATTTCTAATCCATTCTGCTATCTGTCTCCATTTTATGGGAGAGTTCATTCCATTCACATTTACAGTTATAATTGTTATCTGTTTCTTTCCCTCCATTCTATTCCCGCCCCTGTTAATGTTCATGTTTTCCCTCCCTTCTCCCTTCCCCCTCTTAATAGTTTTCCTTTTGACCACCTCCTCCCTTAGTGTCCCCTTATCAGCCCCGCCTTTTTCCTCCCCTTTCCCCTTACTTCTTCCCTCCCTACAAACCACTCCTACCCCCCTTTCGAAACCCTTTCTACCTCCTACTGACTGTAGGATATTTTTATACTTAATGCAGTATGTTATTTCTTCTTCGCACCAAGAGTGACCAGAATAAATCTCATGCGAAGCTCCTCTCCCTCCCCTCTTTCCCTCTAAAATGATACTTTTTGTGTTTCTTCTCCATAGAGTCCTATGCTTAACTGGTTGTTATTCCCTCCTTGTACCAGAACCAATGATGGGAAAGCTCATATGCTTCCCAACTCCCTTTTTTTTCCTCTGCTATACTGTTTTTATACCTCTATGTGTGGCATAATTTACCCTTTTCCACTTCATCCGTTCCCTTTCTTCCATTGCAGTCCCTTTGTAGCCCTTAATAAGATTTTTTTAAATCGTCATTTTGTGTATTTTATACTCATACCCTCTACTTGTCTATAACCAGTTTGCTCTTATCAAATAGCAGGGTGTGTGTGTGTGTGTGTTCTCCTTGTTTACCTTTCTAAGTCACTGTTGCATCTCGTAATTGGATGTTGAATTTTCCATTGAGTTCTGGCTTTTTTATCAAGAAGGTCTGGAACTCTGTTATATCATTGATTGACCCTCTCTTTGCCTGGAAGAATATGCTCAGTCTCGCTGGGTATGTGATCCTTGGTTGTAACCTGAGCTTTGTTGCCTTCCGGAAAATTGTATTCCACTGCCTCTGATCTTTCAGTGTAGAGGCTGCCAAATCCTGTGCAATCCTCACCATGGACCGTCGATATTTGAATTGTTTCTTTCTGGCCGCTTGAAGTAGTTTCTCTTTTATCTGGTAGTTCTGGAGTTTGGCCACAACATTTTGAGGACTTTTCAGTTTGGGATCTCTTTCAGCAGGTGTCTGGTGGATTCTCTGGATTTCTATTTTACCCTCATGTTCTAGTATCTCAGGGCAGTTTTCCTTAACGAGCTCTTGGAGAATGTTGTCCAGGCTTATTTTTTCATCATAATTTTCTGGTAGGCCTATGATTCTCAGATTATCTCTCCTGGATCTGTTTTCCAGGTCAGTTATTTTTCCTTTGAGGTATTTTACAACTCTTTTTCTAATTTTTCATTCTTGTTGTTTTGCTTGACTAATTCTTGGTTCCTTATAGAGTTATTTGTTTCCATTTGGTTAATTCTAATTTTTAGCAAATCATTTTCCTTGGTTAATTTTTGGAGTTCCTTTTCCATATCATACACTTTTCTTTTTAGAGAGTTGTTTTCCTCATTATACTGTTTTTCTAATTCTGCTATTTTGCTTTTGAGAGAGTTATTCATTTTGTCTTCTATCTCTCTCATTTTGTTTTCAAAGTTCCTTTTGCTCTCATCTAGGAGAGCCTTCTGTGCTTGGGACCCATTCCCTGTTGAAGTTTCAGCTTTGGGTTGTGGAGCCCACATTGTCTCCCTCTGAGGTTGGTTCCTCCCTCTGAGGATAGTAGGACTCCAGAGTCTTTGTCTTTCTACCCATTTTGAGGCAGGGTCCTAGCCACGCCCTTCCTCTAGGATCCCAAGCCTTTACTGTAGAGGGTTTTGCCCTGGGGCAAGAGTTACTATGTTTTCAGGGTCAGAGGGGGGGGTTTGTAGCAAGTGAGGTTCACTCTGTCATCCTGGACTTTAGAGGTCCTGAAAGGGGCTTTTTCAAAAAATTTCTGGGCTATGAAGTGGTAGCCCCAGGAGTGTTTGCTGTCCAGGACAGGGGCCTCTGTATTTGCTTCTTACCTTGCTCTTTCCAGTCCCAGCCCTTTGGTGATAGGCCTGGTAGTGGACCTTGTGGTTGATGGGAAGACTTGCCCTCTGAGTTGATCAGGCCCCTTCCGGCCACGCCTTCCAGGCCTGCCTCTGCTGGTAGTGCCTTCTGGGCTTGCCTCTGCGTCTGTTCTACCATCTCTTTTAAATAGCACTTGTGTTGGAGTCAAGGAGATAGTGGAAGGTCTGTGGGAAGTAAAATAGGGAATCATTTAGGGAGGAATAAAAGAGCATGTCTTGTGTCAGGGCCTCATTACATAAATTTGTAGTAGATCTAGTTAACACTGGAGTTTTACCATCTCTCTTAAATAGCACTTGTGTTGGAGTCGAGGAGATAGTGGAAGGAATTTGAGAATAGAGGATCGTAGGTAGTTGAATTGGTTTAACTACAGCATTATGATTGATAAGGAAGAAAAATGAAGCTTGAGGAAGATCCTTTTATTTAACATATTTAACATAAGCGTGGTCTAAGAAAGTACTTAGGGATGAAGGGGTTGGAGGTCTTCCGAGATAGATTCAGTAGAGGTGAGGCACAGAAGAAGAATGGAATGATAGCAAGCTTTCGTCAGATAGAGGAAAGGAATGTTACTTTTTGAACAAGGAAGTAGAATATCTGCGAGAAATGGTAAATTCCCAAGTGTGACCACCCCTGATCATGGCTGAGGTCAAATGAAGAAGTAGGATGTGGTATTTGAGAAAATTGTGGAATTAGGTTAGGTTGTTTGAATATGAATATAACCCAACATACATATATATATTGCCCAATATGTGGCTAGAAGTTGGAGGGGCAAGGAAAACAATGAACTAAGTGCTGAACTACTCTTGAGAAAGGAAGGATAATGGCCTAAAGGTCAAAGGTCAAATAAGAATTACCATGATCTTTATAGGGTGAAAAAATTTTAAAGTGAATTCAAAGAATGTTTCTGAGTGATGATAGGGAAGGGAGAGTCTGGAAGTAGCTATGGGAGCAAAGATTATTCTGGCTTCCCCACCAGAACCAGTGTGAAAGGAGATATAGCCAGTGTTAGAGAGAATGTCCAGGGATTAAGTGTTGTTTGGTGAAAGTCTAGATTCACTGATAGCATACAGATGGAAAGAGTAACAAAAGAAGAGGTCCCAAATGAAGGGAGTATGTTTATTATGGAATGGGAGTTGTATAGGGCCAAATGAAAGGGTTGGGAAGAATTGGAGGAAGAGTGGGGCATAGGTATGGTAGGATTGAAGAGGATGAGGATGAAAGGACAAGATATGGAAGTTGGGGATAATTTATTTCCAGGTAGCTAGTAATTTAGGACTAGGAGTAATAATAGGTAGTAGGAGTTTGCTAGCAATGTATTTAATAGTCTGTGACACATGAATTATTATGCTCACAGTCTCCATGGGGTGATATTGCAGGACAAAGCCGAGGGGCACTGGACCTTGGTCACAGCCTGATCCTCCTGGTGGAATGAGCTATGGTACCTTCTATGTGCTAATCACTGTGCTAAGCACTTTTTACAAATATTATTTCCTTATTACCATAGTCTCTACCTGGTTTAACTTAATTCCAGTGTTGATTTCCAAGCCCAGTATTGTTGCCATGCCCTTCTTCTCCTTTCATTTCTGCATACTGTATACATTTACCTCTTTTTTAATGAAATATTATTTTATAAATTTTTATTATCATTTGTTATCTTGCCTTCCCACTATCCCCACTGAACAATATTTTTAAAAAAGAAAACAAAAGCCCTCAGAACATATGATAGTTCAGCAAAATAAATTGTCACATTGACTTTGTCCAAAAATGTGTATCTCATTCTGCATTCAAAATCTGTCATCTCCTTGATAGGAGATAGATAGCATGTTTCATCTTCAGTCTTCTGGACTGGTGTACGCAGCCTGAAACAGACTAAAACATAACTGGAAATGTTTAACAAAATAAGTAAAAATATAATACAATAAGAATAATGTTAACTTGTGATTTTCTAAGTCAATGTGTCACCTGCAGGGATCCTTTCCTCTTCAAGTTTGACATTGGCTCTGCATTTGTGGTTTTATTATTGCATTGATCAGAATTCTAAAAACTTTCAAAATTATTTTTTTTTATAATGTTGTCATATAAATTGTTCCCCTAATTATGTTCACTGCACTCTTAATGTGAACAATGTGAAGAATAGAATTCTTCCCCATTTCCTGTGGAACTATCCATTTCATCATTTCTTATGGCACAGTAATAATCCATTACATTTATATATCATAATTTGTTTAGATGTTCCCAATAGGTACTCACCCCCTTAATTTCCAGTTTTTGGCTAACATAGAAAGATGTTTTAAACATTTTTTTCTGTATAGGTCCTTTTCCTCTGATCTCTTCAGTGTAGGGCCTAATAAATGGTATTGCTAAGTCAAAGGGTATATACATGGTTTAGTAACTTGGAGGGCATAGTTCCAAATTGCTTTCCATTAATGTCTTGACCAGTTAACAAAATTCCCAGTGGTGAATTTGTGAGCCTGTTTTCTTGCAATCCCTCCAAAATTTGTCATTTTTGCTACTGAGGGATATAAGGTAGAACCTCAGAGTTGTTTTAATTTGCATTTCTCTAAATATTTGGAGCATTTTTTCATCTAGTTGTTGATAGCTAGGATTTCTTTTAAAACTTTCTATTCATATAATTTGACCATTTATGTATTGGACTCTTAGCTTCTAAATTTAAATAATTTCCTTTTAAATCTTGACTAGGAAATCTTTATTAAAAACTTGTTGCAGAGATTTTTTACCCTTAATAAGCTATTTCCTTATTAATCTTAGCTGTATTGATTTTCTTTATACAAGACCTTTTTAATTTTAATAACCAAAATAGTCCGTTTTATCTTCTGTTATCTTTTCTATTGCTTGTTTTGCTCTATTGTGTCTATTTCTCTATTGCTAAGAGTTGCACTTTTGTTTTAATATTTTCTGCCATAATTATAAGACATTTTTAAAATATATAAATTTGTCCATATCAGAAAAAGGTCAGGAACTGGAAGATGTTTTATAATCATTTATGGTAGAACTTTTTCTCCTCTTCTAGACTGCCAGCTCTATGAAAGGTAGGGTAATGATCTATCTAAATTTGGAAACTCCCCAGCACCTAGTATAATGCTTTGCATTGAGTATATATGCTTAAAAATGTTGAATTGACATTACTTTATATAGAGTAATGGTAGAGAAATCCTATTTGTATTCTAAGGTTGTATAGTAAGAAGATGTAATCATGAAAAATCTCAGAAGATAGGTATGTCACAGATATAACTGAAAGCACTCTAAGTTCTTGTTCTGGTCTTTGAAAAATCAGTTATTAATGAATGCTTGCTTTTCGATTTGCACAGATATTTTGGAGGAGGATGAAGAAGAGTCTGATAGTGAGCTGGAGAGACAGAACATTGAGGAATTGTATGACTTCGTGAGACATACACACCAGCAAGAAGCTCAGCACCTACAAGAAGATGTCCAACACCCTGCATTGATTCCTGTACTGAGGCCATACCAAAGCGAGGCTGTTAACTGGATGCTTCTACGAGAAAATTTCAGAAACTCTCCTGCCAATGGCAAGTATAAGATACTTAAAGTTAAGGCACAGAGCAATCTTAGTACTCTAGGAAGGGATGGAGGGAGCAGGGAGGATAATGAGAAAATTGGTCACCAAGCAGGGTGTAAGAAGGGAAAATATGAAACAGAAGGGGTTATGCACAAAATGTGTTTTTTAAGGAATTCCTTGAAAATTTAGATAATCAGTATCATTCATGTATGATTAGGGCTTATTTGTAAAATTTATTGGATTCTTCCTGTACCAAATTAAGGTATCTTGATCCAGTTTAAGAAGAAAGAAATCTAATTACTAGTAGGTTAGCCTCTCTAGGAATGGCTTTCAAAAACCTGATGAGAGATGGTAAAGAGTAGTGTGACTTCCCTGTAAAATAAAGGAGCTAGATTAGATTATTCATCTCGAAGGGCCTTTCTAGCTCCAAAATCCTAACAACAATATTTTCTTGGTGAGGTGGAGAAAAGGGAAGATATGATTGGTTTTGTATGATATTCCCTGATAAATATTCTCCAACTTCCTTGGCCTTGTTCTTTCAGACAATTTCCCATTCATTATTTGTGGACTACTTACTCTCAAAAAAGACAGGAAATTTCCAGATATTGCTAACTTTTTCTTCCTTATCTTTTCTTATGCCTCCAGAGCCCTTGCTTCTACTTTTATGACCATCTTAATAAAGATTGGAATAAAGTAATTTGGGGCATGATGTTGAACAGAAAACATTTAATTCAAAGATTATATTTATATGTATGTCTACTTCCCTTGTAGTCAGAGGAACACACAGGCCAGTGTATCTATTGTCTATTAGACCTTGCTCCTAAGACTCCTATTGACATTGTCCTTTTCTTGCCCCAACCTCTCCTAAAAGGCCCCTTTGTAGTGTGAATCCTAAATGCCTATAACATGCATTCTTCTCATTACCATTCCTTGAGATCCTTCATTTTCCTTAAGGGTCAGTGTATATGCCACCTCTTCCATGTAGCCTGTTCCTTTATCCCCTTCCTCAGCTGAAAGTGTTTTTTGACTTCTCACATTTTGTTTCAGAACTTTGTTTATATCTCCTTTTTGCTCCTATACCTTCTCATTTCCATTATACTTTATTTGTATACATATTCTGTTTCTCTACTAGATTACAATATCCTTGAGATCAGGAAATTGTGTTAGTTTAACTTTTGAAATATCTAGCTTGTAGCATAGTACCATGAACATTGTAGACAAATATTTGCTAAATTGAGTTGAATTGAATTTTAAATATATATTAGAAAATAAATCACACCTGGAACTATTCCCCAAATTGTCATATTCTACTTGGCTATTGTGTTTTTTCTTCAGATACATTTATTTTGCTTTTAGATTAAACTAGGGACAGTAGTTTTCAGTATATATATATATATATGTGTGTGTGTGTGTGTGTGTGTATATATATATATATATACATATATAATAGTAGATCTTATTAAAAGAAAATGCCATATTTTAATTTAATAGTTGGAATTTTCCTTAATGAGGCCAAACCTTTTCTACCTGTGTTCATGGAAAAGATATGGTCTTATTTGGGAGGAAGCACAATTTGTTCTGAGAAGCACTGAGACCTAAGGGTAGGAGAGTTGCAATAGTTCTGTTCAGTGTTTAATCATAAAATTTTTTTTTGAGGATTTTGAGAAAATCTTCCCCATTTTGGGGGGTTCCAATCAGTGATAATCATTTTTGTCGAAACTTGATTAGGATAGACACTCTATAGACCTGTGTAGATCAGCAACTCTTTTGTAATTTATAGACTTAGATACCTACTTGAAACACTCAGAAGTTAAGTAGCTTGCCCATTTTCACAGTTAATAGATTTCAGAAGTAGAACTTAAACTTAGGTTTTCCTGATTCCAAAGTTGGCCCCTTATACTATACTCCCCTGCACCTTGTTGGATAAATGTTTTTAAAATTATGCATACAAATTTCCTCTTCCTGATCACTTCCTATCATGTTATGAAGCATTTTTATTGTCTTTCAACTTCTTTATCTAGAAAATATCTAAAGTCAGACAAGCTAAATGGGAATTATTGGTAGAAATAAGCAAACAAACAAAAATATACTGTCTCAGTGTTACCACGAAACTATAGGGGACCTAGGTCAGTATCCTGGTGGAACCATGGGTTCATTTAACTTCATTTTTACTTCAATTTGTGGTCACCAAGCAAGCATCTTAACCTTTCTCAGTCTCAGTTATTTGTAAAGAAAGTATCAGTCAGTCAGCAAGCATTTAAAGTGTCTATTGCAGGTACTGTGCTAGGTGATGAGGATAAAAGGGGGGGAAAAATCTCTCATTTTTTTAGGGGGGGAAGATTCATAGAAGTGAATACAAAATATTGAACATTAAATACAAATAACTGGGGGAAGGCAGTAGCAATTGGGGAAATCAAGAAAGGCCTCTTGTAAGAGATGGTATTTGAGTTGAGCTTTACTGGATATTAAGGATTTTAAGAGATGAAGAAGGAGTGCATTCCAAGGAGGAACGAACAGTGCTTCTAGAACTAAGGGGGAGGAACAGAAAACAGGTCAACTTGACTGGTGAAGGGCAGTAATGAGTAATAAGCATGGAAAGGTAGGCTAGAGTCAGTACCTGCCCTGCCTACCTCCCAGAGGTATTCTAAGGGATTATACCGTATGTGTGAAAGGCTTTGAAAAATTGTAAAGCACTATTTAAATGTAAGGCTTATAATTGGGAGGAAAACAAGAGAGAGAATGTTCTTATGGCTCTTTTCTTCTTTAGAAAATACCTTACATTTCTTATGGAGAGAGGTCATTACTACAGAAGGGATGAAATTCTACTATAATCCATTTACAGGCTGGTAAGTCAATTTTATGTTTATAAATGTGCTTCTTCCCTCTTCCAGAACCCATATCCACATGTATATATCCATACTGAAAGCAGCCTACACAAGTGATTTGTTGAGAACCTATCTATAACATTGCCTAATGAAAGAATACTTGGTGAAAATCTTGCTAAAGGCTTTTACACAAAGGACAAATATAGAGTAAATAGCACTTGTTCCTTTTCATTTAATGAATTCAAGATACTGTAAGTAGAGAGAGCATAACTTGAGTGTCATTGTGTTCATTGTGGATCAATTATTTTAATTTTTTGAATTCATGTATACCTCTGTGCTAAAAATTTTTTGGTAGTCATTGGAAAATAGTTAATGATTTAACTGAATGACTACTGTTTTTTATCTTTTTTATTCAGAGATTATTTTGAAGGTCACAGTAAAGAAGAGATGGGTATTTTTCTTATTTTAATCATAGAGAAGAAAAATTAAAGTTATCAGCACAATTCATTGTTTCTTATTGCAAGACTAGTTGGTTTTATAACTTAGTTGCTTTTTTTGATTGAATATCATAGTCTCTGTTTTTAGGTTTCTAGAACTCTAAGTGCTTTTACTTTTTACAAAGTAATACAGCCTCAAGAATCTTGCATTTTAGTGAAATTCTTTCAGTTTTCTTTAGAGTAGCTACCAGTGTGATTTTTATTTGAATTATTTTGACATATTTTTTGTTTTGTTTGACCTTTCCTTTAGCATCATCCGTGAATACCCAAATGCTGGGCCACAGTGGCCTGGTGGCATCTTAGCAGATGAGATGGGTCTGGGGAAGACAGTGGAGGTTTTGGCTCTGATTCTTTCACACACTCGACAAGATGTCAAACAGGATGTTCTAACACTGCCTGAGGTAGGATGACCATATAAGGCTTAGGGAAGCAAGGGACTTATTATGTTCAAGAAAAGCAACATGTTCCAAATGCTTGTTTTGACACAAAAGTCAAAGCTTTTAATTCTGAGGAACTGAACCATGGTTAACTTGGAAGGGTTAGACCTTTTTGTGACTTAAGCTGTTTGCCATTACTGACCAACTGAAATGTTCCCTCTTTCATTGATGCCGTAGTAGGTTAGCAACAAAAATATCTTTGCTTCGGTATTGATAGTGATCTGCTACCTGCAAGAATGGTGCTGTTCTCTTATTGTTTCCAAAAACCTTCCTCAGATTACAGCCTAAATGACTTGAGAACCAGTTAGGGAACTTAATGAAGCCATGTGACAAACCTGAGATATGGGAGTAACAGAATCTGAATTGAAAAGTGACCTTAGAGGTCATGTGATCCAACTCATACCTGAACTTCTTACATTTATATAGAATAGTAAACAGTATGCTTAAGAGTTGAATTTTTTAAAGTAGATTACATATTCTTAGGCCATTACCCTCTACCAAAATTAACTTTTCCTCAACCTCTGAAAAATTCAAATTTAGAATTTATGTGCAAAAGAAACACAATTGAGATCAGCAAACTCAATATATATAATGATAGAGCATGATACCTAATATTTACATTAGATATCTAATTATATCTAAATTTTTATATAATGATATCTAAATAATATAATGAAATCTAAAAAATATATATCTCATTATAATATATAATGATATCTCTATATAATTGTATCTAAAATTTAAATTCTTAAGAACCTTCTACCATCTGCCATCCTGGTTTTCCAAACTTATTTCATAAAATATACTCTCAAAACAGAAGACTATTGGCTATTTATGAGAGCCATCCCATGTACCTGTAATACTCTTTCTCCACTGTCAAAACCCTTCTCTTTCTTCAAGGCCCAGCCCAGGTGCCAACTTCTCCTTGAAATCTTTTCTGATCCCCAAAATAGAAAGTAATTTACTTTCACCTTAAATTTTTTTTAATGCATTTCTTCTAGATTTCTCTTTTGCCTTTCTCACCATCTACTTTGTATCATACTTACTTGTTTGCATCTTATCCCCTTATTAGATTATAAGGCAGCCCAGTGTAGTAGAAAGAGTGTTGGACTTGGAGTCAGGAAGACTTGGGTTCAAATCCTGCCTTAGATACTTACTAGCTGTGTGGCCCTGAGCAAGTCACTTAACCAGTCTCAGCCTCATTTTACTCATCTGTAAAATGTGGATAATAATATCACCTACCTCCCAGGGTTGTGTGGCTCAAGTGAGATAAGGTATGTAAAACACTTCAGAGAGATGTGTAAATGTTAGCTGTCATCATTATCACTATTATTACTAGCTCTTTGAAGGCAAGAACTGGTTTTTTTCCTCATTGTATACCTAGCACAATGCCTCCCATGTAGTAAGTGATTAGTAAATGTTTGTTGAATTGAGTCTAGATAAAAAGTCTATATTCTACAGACCACCTCATGCCTTATCCCAACCATTTATTTTACAAATGTATTTAAAACATCAGATGGGGCACCCTGATCTGAGTGTGTGATTGGCTTAGTCTACCCTCTCCTTACTGAGCAAACAATTCAAGGCATATTGGTAGTGCCATCTTTATATGCAAAGGGATATTTCCTTTCATTTCTTATAATTAAGTAGATATTATTGATGATAACTTTTCATTATAATTTATTGGAAAATATTGGTCCATGATTAGATAGTTAAAGTACAAAGGACAAATTTGATGTAGTTTTTTTAGCTGCATTCCATTGCAAGATCACAGTGCATGCCTATCTTTAGCCAAACCTCATATGAATATGTGTTCTTGATCACAAGTAGAAGTGAATGAGAAAAAGTGAATGGATCTGTTTAGGTCTGTCACTCCTACTTAGAAAAATATAACTCACCAAAATGTAGCAGTAACCTTTTGTTGGTGGAGGAGGAGAAATGTTTATTGTTTTTTTAAATTGATTACTGTAATACCATTATACACTTAATGGGTGAAGTTGACAATCATTGCACACTGCATTATATGAAGTAAATTTTTGTATTCATATCATAGAATTAGAACTGGAAAGGGACCCCATCCAGGGATGGGGAACCTGTGCCCTTGAGGCCACATGTGACCTTCTGGGTCCTTGGGTGCAGCTTTTTGATTGAGTACAAGTTTTATAAAACAAATCCTTTTATTAAGGGGATTTGTTCTGTGAAGTTTCGGTTTAATAAGAGGGCCACACTTGAAGACCCAGAGGGGCACATGTGGCCTCGAGGCTGCAGGTTCCCCACCTGTTTCTAGTCCAACCCCTCATTTTGCAGAGAACCAGAGATGTTAAGAAGTAACTTGCCCCAAGGTCACAACAGGTAGTAAGTGCCAAGGCAGAAAGGGAACCCAGGTCGTCCTCTGACTCTAAAAGCAATGCTTTTCCATCACATCCTGCAAATGTATGAGGTTAAATATTTTTGAATGTTTAAAATACACACATATCATTAAGAAAGGGAGTAGCTAGACTCTGAACTTTGGTTAAGATTTTTAAGTCTAGTTTGTGTGTAAATACATACATATCAATTTGTTTCATAGTATATTTTATACATTGTATATCTCCTTAAAATCTGATAACATATATCCAAACTTAAAGCTTAATATTAGGCAGTCTGTAATGATGAACCTGAAAGTCCAGTGGGTGACTGCTGAATATTGTTCATATCAGGGAAAACTGGTAAATTACTTTATACCTCCACAACCTGCTGAAGAAAACAAAAAGAAGAAACTTAAGGTGATGGAGTTTCAATCTGAGGAAAAAATACAGTACCCCAGTAAGTATTTGTGTCTATATTTTTAAATACTTATATTTCTAATGTTTGTCACAATTCTTGGAAACCTTCCAATAGAGACATTTTATGGTTCTTAATGATTTTCTTGTAGTCTTCGAGAACACTTGTAGTAATTCTTGTGATTTAATATAGTTCTTAAGATTGAATATTATGTTCCTCATCATCCATCTAACGTTTTGGCAAAGTTTACTATATCTGTCTTTTTCTAGTTTTTCAAGGATTTTTTGAAAATATTTTTGATCATATTAGAATGCTATGTATAGTTCATATTTAAATGTAAAGCTAATGTTGTGGTAATTAGTATTAAAAATATTTTTAATTTTTCATATGGAGAGTCACAGACTTTAAGATCACTAGTTTAGCATGAGTAGCATTTATGTCCATAAAATTTAGCATGATGATTAATTCCATATTATTTACAGCTTAGTTTTCTTTCAAGTTCCATAGTTTTAAAGTGTTTATTATATAACCAGCCATCAACAAAACATCCAAATAAATAAAATGTTTAATCATATATAAAACTAATAAACTTCAGACTATAGGTTACTAAAGTGAAGAAAGACTAATTAACTTTAATAAAATAAAAACATTAGTGTCTTGTTTATTTCTGTGTCCCTGTCTTTTTTCTCCTATATTCTTTTTTTTTTTTCTTTTTGGAGGGAACAAGGCAGGGCAGTCAGGGTTAAGTGACTTGCCCAAGGTCACACGGCTAGTAAGTGTTAAGTGTCTGAGGCCACATTTGAACTCAGGTCCTCCTGACTCCAGGGCTGGTGCTCTATTCACAGAGCCACCTAGCCACTCCTTTCTCCTATATTCTTATCAAAGTTAGATTTTTAAAATAAAGGTTGTAGTCAGAGTTATATGTTGTTGTGATTTTGTCTTTGCTATTTCAGTTCATATAAAAGTCTAGGCAAGTTTCTTCATGTTCTTTTTATTTGTCATTTCTAATAACCAAAATTTATGAATTGAGTTGATTATCATAATTTATTACATTAATGTGCCACAGTTTGTTCAGTCATTTCCTAATCATAGAAGTAATTTCCATTATTCACAGTTATAGATAAAACTGCTTTAAATAACTTTGTATACTTGTCAGTGAGCATTTCTGCAGCAATCCCTTATTTTCCATGTTGACCTCCCCTCATTTATTTTACTTGATTCACTGTGTCCTTGTATGTAGGTTTGCGTATGATGATACTGGCAGCTGTGAAAGAAATGAATGTGAAGAAGGGAGCTTCCATCATTGCCATCTTCAAGTATGTCAGCACTATATACAGGTATGACGTACAGAGGAATCGGCGGCTTCTGAAGAAAAATTTGGAAAAATTAATTGCAGAACAAGTTGTGGAACAAGTCAAAGGTCATGGTTTGGCTGGATCTTTTAAACTGGGAAAGAATTACAAGGAACAGAAGACTTGTGATAGAACTAAAAAACAGGTAAAATAATGAATTTATTTTTAGAGGAAAGGGGCCCATTAACATCTTTTTTTGTTTTTCACCAATAAATATTTAAGTGCCTATTCTGTGCTCATTTTTTTAGAAAGATAAAGCATCTGCCTTGAGGAACTTTTGAAGGTGAAGATTTAAGTTATAAAATTCTAATGTGTACTTTCCAATTCTGATTCAGATTTCCTCTTTTTTAATTATATGATTTGTGAATGTTTAATGAAATAGCCAGGCTGATGGTGTTTAAAGTAACTAAATGCCTAAAATAACTAAAGGCCTCAAATATAAATTTGCTTTTAGGAAAAATAATCATTGAAGTATTTTAAATTGAAATGAGTAATTTCTTTATAAATAACATGTAAATATTTGCAGGTCTTGGTGTACTCATTGTATTTAATCTTAAAGAAATTTATTCTTTAAGAAGTAGCAAACCAAGAACTTTCAGTTCATAGAGTTGTGGTTCTCAAATATTTTAATCCTTGGCTATGACGGGGCAAGAGACCTTGTAGATAATCATTCTATCCTAATTTTTATTTGCTTTCTGAATGAAAACTTCCTTCACATCATTGCATTATGAGCCACTGCACTCTGCCATGAATTTTGGTGCTTCCGAAGTAGAAAAAGCAGAGGGGAAAGACAGAGTAGCTTTCTTTGTCAAGTAAGGGGGTAAAAGAATTGTTCCTGACGCTTTAAACTGCAATTGAAGTGTTTCTTTGTGTGTGTGTGTGTGTGTGTGTGTGTGTGTGTGTGTGTGTGTGTGTG